>NW_027421753.1:0-29312 GCF_009905375.1 Apium graveolens
AGTTTTGATTTTTTATTATGAAGCAGTTTAATTCAGACATTAAGTGTGTGGAAAGTTTTCATTTTCTCCTCTCCTATAAATAGAGGTAAAGTGAATGTATTAGATATACTACATTCTCTTCTCTTCTCTTCAACCTCTCTGCATTTCTCTCCCAAAAGTCCTGAAGTGCTGATATTTTCCGGCGACTGAGGTGCTGGTCGAAGTGGAGCTTTTGTTGCTGCTGTTAACATAAAGTCCGAGCTGTTTTATCCTGGTGGAGATATTGTGCGCATCCCAAACGCAGCAGGTAGGGGCAATATTCTCTTCAAGAGCAGCCAGGACTTCGAGCAAGGCCTGGTGACTCAGCTGTGATCATTTCTTGGCATTTTGTATCTATGAACCTTTATTTCAGTCACTGTTAAAAGCTATGGTTTCGGGTACATCTTTCTTTCTCTCTTCGTTATTTCAGTTACTGATTTTGTTTACCTGCATGTTTTGTTTTGTTAACTGTGGTCTTGTCCTAAACTTGCTAAATTCTTTATACACTTGCTTCTATGTTGCTATATTTGTTAGTGAGATTTCCAACAATATATTGGATTTGAAATATATTAAACTTAAAACAAATTTGGAACTATAATATCCTAATTTAAATAATTTTGTCAAATAGTTTATTAAAATAAATATGATAATATTATTTGTAATAAGTTTATTGCAACAAATTAATTCATTGTTGTTCATATCTTAATGTAGTTAATTTTTTTATGTCAAACATATGGACATGGTTTTAAAGTATCTCACAGAGAAGTGTTACAAGAACCTTATCAGTTGATGGGCAAATCTTTCAACCGCTATCCCTTAAGATGGCTAGTCGTTGAAAGATATAGTTTGTCTTAACATAATTATGTAATATGATTTTCTTATCATCAGGATTTAGGTTTAATTCCTAACAATCTCCCCCAATTTATGACTGATAGGATAACAACAATAAATTAAAGCCTCGATGATAACATAACACATTCTGACTTGTGGACATTAAAAATGCATAATTGTATTATGTTAAACTGTTGATAAATGGAGTGTACAAGGAAATAGGTTTGAGGTAAAGAAGTTATTCTGAAAGTAGCTCCTTCACACAAGGCAGATGAGAAAATAGTTTCTTTCAGATTGCCTTGCTATTTGATACACCAATCTATCTTTTTTAGAATGATAAGAAAGATCCCTTCACCCCTCACCTTAACATTTAGCTTCTTTAACAGAAATACTGGATCTTCATTTATTTCCGAAAGTATTAGGCTTTTGGCAGTGAAAGTAAGACTTTCAGCTCTTCTTAAGCCTAATGTGTCTTCATATCACGAGTATGTATCCTTCTTTCAAGATGTGATGTAGAAGTTATATATTATTGATTATATTTTTATGGTCAAATATTGGCGTTTCAGATATTTTTGAGGAGGAATACAATTTTATAACTTCATGGATCTTGTCAGCATGAAGTTTATTTAAGAGCGTGTTCATCTATGTTAGCTGGATACATGATTGAGTCATTGTCCTCAGCCTTCTTTACTAATTATGAGATTTTATACTTGAAGACTGGTTTATTTGAACCTTTCCCATTCTTGATGGCCTTCAAATTCTTTTAGAAAAGAGAATTGTAACCCACCTTTCTTAGGATTGATAGGCTCTTCTTTTGACAGAATTTGATCCTTATTATATCCAGTAATTACTATAGTTGATTCATTCAAAACTTAATGAAGTAGAAGTAACAACTGATTTTTTTTCTTCCTTGTAGTTGTTTTTGTCCTCTTTCCCTTAGGCTTTGTGACTGCATCTCAGCTTTCAGTTGTAACTCTAGCTATGTGGCCAACTTCATTTGAGTTATTAGAGACAGGTTTGTCAATAATTCATTATGTTTAAAAGTCTTCAGCATTAACTAGTTCATAGCCTACAAGTTATGGAAAGATTTGGGTATTTACTCCCCTTTTGTTGATGCTCTATTTCCTTCTAGTTATTTTCCCTTTTTATCTTTTCTCCTCCTATGTTGATGTCTGCATATTTCTCTTGCACCCTCTCATTTAGAGTTGTAGACTTCTCCCCCTTTTATTAGCATAAAGGGCTTGAATTGACATCAAGGGTTTTGTGTTCACTTATATGAGAAGGCATACTTCTCAAATAGAATCCAACTTTTGTGAGCTAGATTGTGACGGACTGTCATGGGATTTGCAGTGTCCTCATAGATGTCAGTACCAAGAATATTCATATTAATTCAAGCTGTACCTGCATTTCTCTCACACTACACCATATATGGCCTATCGCAACCCCTCTCCGAATGAAAGTTACCTCTTATGTTATCTTAGCTACGGTACTTGTGGCCTAATTTAACATGGTGGTTTTTGTGTTACAAAAGCCTAAAACATGGTGTTGCATTAGCTCGAAAGTGTTGCAGCTTGTTACATAATTGTAAAAGTGTTAGCTTAGAGTAACAAAATATTAATAAAATATATTTTTAAGATTAAATATTAATTTTAATTAAAATTATAATAATTTAATATGATTTATGAATTGAATAAGTAACGTACTTGATGATTTATGAAATTATACCTAATAAACTTTAAAAAGTTTCACATAAAATTTTTATAAGGTCTAAAAATTTTAAGAAATTAGTTTATAAATTTCAAAAGTAATAAAAAGTTAAAATATTATATATTCCCCTTATTTTAATACGTGCAATAATATATGTGTTTTAAAAATAAAAAATTAATAAAAAAATAAATATACGAATTATAGAAGTGATAAAATACACATAAATAATTAATTCTTTTATTAAATGATTATTTGAATTTTATTATTAATATATAAAGTATAAACATATGTGTGTATCTAACCGGACTCATATCTGCCCATACTTGGGCTAAGCCGGTAAAATCTGTGTTAATATCCGCCCAAATTTTCAGAAGTTGTTTGAATTTTTTAGATTTTTTAGATATACGCGACCACCCATTTCACTCGCTTCATTTTTCTCTCTCAGTACCTTCTCTCCGCCTAATACCTCTTTCTTTTCCATCACTCTCTATGGCCAACCCTTTCAATTTATATTTCTAATTAGGACTCGATTGAATCGGGGTCGAGGCTTCGGTTCTTCATTAAACTTTAATTAGCGTTCAATTAACCTATTATCCCTTAAACTTCATCTAATATATATCCCTCTCTCTGATTTCAGGTGTTCATCATTTGATTTTACACTTGAAGGGCTTTATTTTTTCTTGGACTAGTAGATTGGTTCAGTACTTTATACAGATGTTTCAAGTTTGAATATACATCTGGATAGATTTCCCCTCTCTGTGTCAGAAAATAGGTACCTGTCTTGATAGATAGGGCTCTATCTCTCTCTCTCTCTCTCTCTCATTCTCTCTCCTTGTGTCGGTTCGTATGTCTTTACATACTTCTCGCGAGAAAGATACCGCTCAACCGAGAAGTGTTTGGTAGATTTATTTTAGTGAAGTAAAATCAACAAGTACAGTGTGAAACAAAATTATTTAATTGTTATACAAAGTAGTATTAGTTGGCCGCCGAATAATTTGACTATAATTTATACAAAATTGGTTAAGTTTTTATGCCTGGAAGGTTTTTGAGTAAAATATTGAAAGTGAATATGCCAATAAGAAAGTGTTTTAAAGTCTCCGTCTAGCCATTTAAATTAATAAATTTTTTTATTAATTTAAGTTACCACGTTAATCTGTCTCCCATTATTGTAGTTACTGGATAATTCTTTAGTTTTAGTGATGGATAATTAGTTGCACAATAAGATTATATAAATTACTAAGCAAATGCATCCCATGTTGCTAAAAACTCATCACCTCTAAGTTATTGCAAAAAGAGAGTTGATTCGAATATTGTTCAGTTCCTCAGGTGTTTAGTTTTTGGGTTAAATTATTGAATCATGGTGTTACTTTTAAGGTAGTTTCTTGTGTTAGTTCTCTCCCTCTCTGTGTAAATGTAATTTTCATTAGCTTTTGAGTTTTTCATCATTACTTACTTCCGTATTTTGATGTCAAAAGCTTAAGTTTTGTGCTGCTTTTTTGACGCATAGAGCTTTTGTAAGTTAAAAATATATTCACACAAAATTAAGAAAACCTATTAAAATATTATCAACCAAATTCCCCCATGATGTATTCACTGTGAAAATGTTTGTCCAGGAAGGATCAGAATTATTTCTCGACCTGGCACATTGACTTATGAGTCGGTGAGTTGTTATTTAATGGGGTTCATACATTGAATGCTGCTTGCCTCTGATGTTTTTAAAAGTTAAATTATGTAATACAAATGTTTGCAACCCTTTATTCATATGGTATTGTTCGGGAATGAAGTAGTTAATTTCTGTACATTAAATAGGATTAAAGTATCTACTAGTAAATATATAAGTTCTCCTCTATCCCCACTTGTGTTCCGTATCTCAAGTCGTAGACTAATTAAATTTTTTGACTAGTGTATATAAATGAAGGAATTGTTTAACCTTTTTTAGCTGTGATCTTGTTTCCCATTGTAAACAATCATTTCTCTCAATCTTTAATTGACCCTCTACCAAATGCATGGTACATGTATTTCAAATTGACTGCAAGTGATGTCTCATAAGTGTTGTCATTTACTTTTCTAAAGCATAAATTTGAATTTTAAATAAACCATTTAAGCTTATTTGTTATTTGTTTCATACAGTACAAACATAGACAACTTGATTATTTTTGACAGCAATCTGAAGGAGGAAAAGATGAAGTATAATTTTCATTGCTTAGTCAGTTAGTCCTTGTGGCATTTGCATCACGATAAACCTTATCTTTGTCTCTGCATTTTTCCAAGGCCAGCACAAATACTTGAAATGTACTTGAAAATGCCCTTCACGATGTAGGTTTGGCTACCGAGTCTAAAAGTGGAAGGTAAAAGTCTGCTCCCAGATATTGAAACACACACACACACATAAATATATATAAAATGTCCTTGTAGTTTTACATTGCTCTCCTGACATCAGCAGCTCCTACAAAGTCTGTTTCTACTTCACTTAAAAGTGCGGGAAGCGCGGGTTCTGTTGCTCTTCAGGCTGTGGCTTGACCATACATAATAAGGAACTCCTCCACTTGTAAGTTGAATTAAGTACTGTCTTTTTGGGTTTTGAAATTAAAATGTAAATGTACTTCATAGTGTATAGCACTGGGCTCATGTATATGCAACATATTCTGTTCTTTTTTTTAAAAGATTGATTAAGTAGGTGCTGGTAAAAACTATAATTTGTTTAACCATTATGCTTTCATGTAGGATGTGTTAATATGAATATATAGTTTTTTAATTCATGTCGGGAAAACAACCATTTGTACCATCTTGTGGGACTAAATATGAGTAAGAGGTCTGTACTTGGTCTCTAGTACAGACTAGAGAGGAATATATATTTGATATTGTAGCATTGTTCATGTAACATTCCAGTAATATTTCAGATGGTGGTAGCATTGTTCATGTTTGTTGGTTATTAACTAAGTTATTAACTATGTTTGCTGGTTCGATTTCTTTCTTGCAAATAACTTAGTTAATATTTCAGGGAACAAAGAAGACTTACAAGAGAAAGCTTCACTTGTATAAAAAGGGAAATACCCGGATGGCGGAGTCGAGGAGAAAGTGAAGCAAATTTAAGCATTAGCTTATAGTATGACTTTTTAAAATTTATAATCTTGGGCTGTTGTTAAGTAAAAAATGTGAACTAGTTTATAGTTAATTTTGACGTTTAATTTGGTTGTCTATTTGGATGTTTAATATTTGGGTTGAATGCATTATTTTGCAGTTATGAAATTATATAATTGGGATTCTTCAGTGTACAGAATAAACATTTCAATTTATTTGTGCTGAAGTGTTACAATAGCCTCATAAACTGTTACCATATTATGTTTAAAATGTTTTATTAGGCTAGTTATAATGTTACAACAGCTTCCCAAAGTGTTACATTAGGTTCTATGGGCCCACTTGCCACGTCATCAAGATAACTCATCATTGTGGGCCCCACACTTGCCATGTCAGCTGGTGGGTCCCACTGTGGGGACTACTTTTTAAAAACATTTTAAAACTCTAAGGTAACATAAAAAACAATTTACAACCGATCTCTCTTTCTATTGCATTAGCAAGCTAAGGCAACATATAAACAAGTTAAAACACGATGTTGCCTTAGGCACCAAAGATGTTACCTTAGACCCCTAAGCCAACATGGAAAAACCTATTTTTAAGAAAATGTTACCTTAGCATAAAAGTGGGGTAAGAGCAACATATTTACCCCCTAATGGAACATTTTTTTTGTGTTACAATAGGTATTTTATGGTGTAGTGTCATTTTCTCTATTTTATTACATCGAGGGTTCCCCCTGACTCACACACCTCGCACCCCCACCTTCACCTTATAAGGTGGCACTCTCTACCTCACTTGTAAGGCCGGAAGAAATAGCATGCCTCTCATCTTCTTTTTTGAACTGTAGATAGAGAAATAGTAGATAGAGATCGAGAGAGAGTAATGAGATTGAGAGAGCACAGGGGGGAAGCGAGCGAAAAAATGGGAGAGAGTAATGAGATTGAGACTCAGTGTGGGTTTTAATGGGCCGAAAATAGGCGGTCTTTTACCCAAAAAAATTGGGCGCTGGGTTTGAATATTTTCATAAATTTTACATCCTTATCAAATTTCTAAGATTCCAAAAATCTATTTTCAAATATTTAAATATTATATTTATTTATTTTATTTTATATATAAATATGTATATTCAAATATTTTTATTTTTAAACTTATATAAAAGTGATCATACCAAGAGGACAACAATTTATATGTTTTATTACTTTTAAAATTCTATTTTAAAATTTTTTTAGGTTTAAAATATTTATTTTAATTTTTTTTGCAAATTAATTCCTCTTTTACCTTTTTTTAAGTTTTAATATGTACAAAATTCGCATATCGTGACAGATTTTATTCATTCTATTTGTATATCACCCTAAATTCTTGAAAATGAATTTAAATTAATAACTAATCTTAAAAAATATTATATTTACGTTTTGATACTCTAAGGTAACACTTTGACCAGAATGTTGCAAGCTGCAACACTTTCGACCTAATGCAACACCACGGTTTTGGCTAAGGTAACATAAAAACATAAAGTTAAATTAGCTCATAACTGCCCTATCTAAGGTAACATATTAGATAACATTCTTTAGGGAGGGGGTTGTGATATGCCATCTATGGTGTAGTGGATAGAGGTATCTCTCAGCGATTATATGACAATTGGCGATTAATCGGAAGCAATTTAGTTAATCAGATTACCTATTTAAATTTCAATAAAATTTCAAAAAATTTACAAAAGTAATGCCACATATCATTAGTTCATGTTTGATATTTAAGTGGTTTATATAAAAATTTGATGAATAATTTATACATAAATAATTAATACTCACTATTTAGTAGTTAGAATAAATTTGTGATCCGCTAGCTTGCTTAGCAAACTTAGCCAGTCGAAGTTGTTTGACGTTGTACAATCCAATTCAGAAAGTACTTCATCCTCATTTTTAATATTTAAGCCCAAGTCAGATACATCTACAATCCCACCCGGTGTATCCATAGTATCATAATTATCTAGGCCATCACACATTCTTTTCCTTTCCGTGATTTAAAGCCCAATCAGCTCCTTATTATCCAGCTCATTCTCTTCAAATAAATTTGAATTTTTCCTCCTAACCTCCAGAGTTTGGCATGCTTCATTTAAGGGATTAGTATTATTTCCTGGATTATGTAACTCTTGCCTTGTTGAACCTCCTATAATCATGCTATTGACTTCCTTCTCGCAACTAAATCCCCTGATCTCGGGCATGAGCTGTATCGACCCTGACGCGCCTCCCAATCCTTATCATCTTCTTCGGGCAACCACCGACTTTTTGCCGGACCACCAGTTCTCCTAGGTGCCGCTCTAAGCCAACTCCCACTTTTGTTGATCTTCTCACTTGTTCTACAAAGAAACTTCCTACAGTATCGCTTTTTATGAGTTAACAATCCACACGTAAAATAAAACTCCCCCAATCGTTCGTACTTGCAAAAGACCATCACATCAATTGCATTCTTTTTCATTATTTTCTTCTTGCACTTTAATGGTTTCCTGACATCCACTCTAACTTTGATACGCATAAATTCTCTCCATATGACCGTGTTATTTTTACTGTCATATTTAAGAAATTCTTCAAAAAAATCTCCCAATTGCTTACCCAAAGTCTCCGACATGAATCCAGATGGAAGATCTAAGATTTGTATCCACATGTTGACATGCCATAATGGAACATTTAATGGCTATTCCCCATTTGGAACCTCTGACAACACAATCATTGCACTATCAAATGACGACCTCCTATAAGGACCTATCGCATATCTTCCGTATGAAAAAACCGGAACAAGAATATTCCCTGCTCTAACTCCTTGATATTAATTCCGATGGCAGGCCTCCATACGTCTGCTATTTTAGTCTTCATTGCATTGACATTGATATGTTCCTTCGTAAAAAATCTGCCCACCACACAAAGATCATATTTATTCAACTCAACATCAACATCCTCCCAGAAAATAAATGCAGAATTCTCCTCATCATCAATATCTAATCCACTAAATTGATCATTTAAATCATTATAGCGAGCCATAACGAAGAAACTCTCACGATTCACTGTCCAAGATCAGAGGTTGAACGAAGAGACCATAGAACTCTCACAAAAAAGGAGAGAAAAAAAGATTATGTTTGATTTAGTTACCTTAATCCCAGAGTGTTATTAAATTTAGTTTTTTGTTCATGCTTACCTGAGTATTTGTTTGTTTAAGATTTGCTAAGAATTCTACTAATTGTATTTATTTAATTATTTTTATTTGAAGCAGTTTCATAACCGAAATCAATCCGGTTAAAACCGAGCAAAGGTTTTTAAAACCAAAATGAACCGACGGATTTAGTTGCGATTTTAAAATTTTAAAATAGAGAACATGTGATTTCGATTTTATCCAAAAAATGTTCCGATTCGATCCTGTTCTACGGTTACGGTTTTAAATTTCAAAAATCGGGGTATGCGGTTTCACTCCGATCCGATCCGTGCTCTACCTAAAAAAGGATTTGCAAATGCGTTGTATAAATTTGCTTCCACGACTACATATGTATTTCATTTTGAATACTCAGTTAATAATAATCATTTAAAGAAATGCAATTTTTGATTTGATTAACTGCATAAAAAGTACTGCCAAATAGTACAATTAATTACAATTATAAATCTTCAGCAAGTTTAAAGTAAAATAACTCAACTCGCTTTAAATTAGGCTCATGGGCTGTCTATGACGTGCCCCTAACCCAGAAAAAAACATCTATTTTTACCTATCGAATGTATCACTTGTTTTTTGTTTATAAAGTTTGCTCTATTTTATTATACAAGAAAGGAATGTACCCACAACATATGTGGCTGCCACATTTTTTTTCTTCTTATCAATGGATCTCTTGGGGTTTTGTTCCTGACGGCCACATGCTATTGGATGAATATTCAGCCATGAATAGCGAGAAGAGAGAATCACATCGACGTATGACATTCTCCGTTCTCCTGCCCTTTGAACCCCAATCACGGAGCTCTTCAACCCTGGTCTTCTTTCTTTTCAACCCTGGTGTCCGGAATATACACTGACTAAAACAACCATACATAAAAGAATTACCATTAGCAATTTCGTCTGAGATCAGCTAAATAACTTTTCTCTAGACAACTTGTCAAATTTTAAAAGCATAGTACATGTTATATAAGGAAACTAATCTCAAAGAATTTGATCCATCTAACATCCAGAACACATCTGCTAGTAAATTACAAGCTCTAATCCTAATACATGCATCATAAAGAAGCCACACTAATCACTTCTTTACTGAGTTAACAGCAGCACACTCCAGGAACAACATCAACAGAAATAGACATATCAAATTAGTTACACTAACCGTTTCTCCAGGATACAGTTGGGATCATAACTGTGGTTCAGAAATCTGGAAGTATTCCCCTTAAAAAGTTGAATCAATGGTGAAATATGTCTGAACATTGCACATGTAATAGATTTGGGCCCTCATGTACTTCAAGTACGATAACCATTCTTCACACTCAGCATCACTTATAACTAAAACAGAAAAAGCGTGGGAATAAAAAATCGCGCAAAACATTCAGAAAAAGAATATCAAATTGGCAGCATATGCAGTCCTGAAATTATTATGTAAAACCGTGGATGTTCATACAGAAACTAAAGCAATAAAGAAATGAAGGGTGTTACCTTCTCCAACATACTCGATAATAGAATCACCCTTATTAATAGGCTCAACAGCCTCCACTCACCAACCACATAGTTCAATCTGTAATGAAGAACAAAAGTAACTATCGATGCACCTTAACCACTTTAATTCTTTAGTTTTACAGGAGTAGCCCAAGTGTTAGTTTTACTTGTAACTCAACAATGTAGTTCTATTCTTTAGTTTAGATATCAAAAAGAAAAATCAAAGTTTTACAGTTGCTACGGAAAAAGCAAAAGTGGCCCAGGAATTATCTTTTAAGCCAGCCAAACAAGAGAAGACACAACATAGAAAGTATTGAACTCTGAAGCTTACAGTTACAAAAAGAAAGAAGACGTGATATTCATGTGCATATCTCGAGTGCTCAGAGTACCACTCGTTCCAGAATCTTAAAGATACTAAGATATATTACATAATATTCAAAAGAAACAAAATAAATTTCTAAATTTTATTCATTAATTAGAAATGAAGTTGCTACTTTTTGGCATATAGTAAGGTGAGATGCCTGATGGAGAAGAATTAACCTTGTTTGTTTCATGGGACCTCCAACATATGGCTTTCCCTGGTTGGTTTCGTAAATACTTCACATACTCTGGAAATGGTGCACATTTTGGATGCCAAGCTAATTCACATTTTACGCATCGCAGCAGCTGGTGCCTTTCTTTGCAGAGAAAGCAAGCCTATTAAAGAAAGATTGTCGTATATACAACAAGAGAGAGTCAGAAGCAAATAAAAAGAAGCACAAAATTTTTCTTCTTTAAAGAGCATGGACATGAAAATGTTGCTAATAATATTTTTTCATTAAGTTCAGGCAACTTTTTTTGAAATGGTGAAATTTATTGAAGAGTTTCGAGCAAAATAAAATTCAAACAATGCTCAAGCATTCTTCTTAAGAATGCTTAAGGCAACTCTTTGTTTATGAGTTTATGATATTTGTTATTGCAACTACCCAAATTCAATCCCTTCTTTAAGTGAAATTTCATCATAAGAAACTTCTTTTAGATAAAAAAATTATCAAAAAAGCTTTTAACATGTTTTAAATTTAATCTACATATGGTCTTATTTTATCCTTCTTTCACATAAGAGTCGAGAAGTCCACATACAACATTTTCTCTACCTACTAGTTGTTGATGTGCAGCTACATACATTATCACCCATATCATAAAAACCCATTAAATAAAGGTACTTATATAACTTACATGTTGTGGACATCTAAATTTTCTTAAGGATGAGGCTTTAAAACTTTTCGTTGCACATTCTAAGTGATATGCAGCTTCACAATTTTGAACAGAGTATTTCAGTTTATTGCCGGAGTAGACAAATGTGCGGCAAATGCGACACTTGACCTGAAATGGGTACACACATTAAAGAGATATTAGGGCTTCCATGTTAGACTTGTTTGATTAAGAAAAAGTGAACAAATAGAAGATAAACGAGTTAAGTAACTAGATCAGCTTCCATGATATAACAAGAAATATTCCAACTTAATCTTTCAGAACTATTTAAACACCAAAAGAATTATCTTGCTTCTTTATTAAGTTTTAATCTTTTACCGATATAAATTACAGGTCACAGAGTTTCCAAAATGCTTTAATAAATTAACTATCCTAGAAAAGACCAAAACAAATGACATTTTTAACGTTAATCAAATTGAATTCAATAAGATCAAAAATTTGTCATACAAAATCGATATTTGTAAATGCAGTAATACTTATAAAGACATCAAGAGTAATACTTATGAACAAAATATGTTCATAAGAAATTACAGAATTATTTGAAACTATCAAGTAAGAGTGAAGTTTGAAGATTCCTCCTAAATTTTTTTACTCATGCTCAATGGGGTACCGAATATTTCAAGGAATTAATGAATTTTAATTGTAAACTCGAGTGTCCTATCACAGGGTCATGCCTTTTTTGGAGCAATAATCTGTTTCATCTCCTATTTAGTTAGGTTCGTTGGTTCGACTCTTTTATTTCAATTACTAAGATTTGCTAGTAATAGTACTATTTGTCCTCGTTCGACAAAAATGTTATTAAAATTTTTTTAGAAGGAAACTTATGGAGTTTTATACCATTCAATTGTATCAAGCTTTTAGAATTTTATTACTAAAATTCTAAAATGGGCCGGGGCACCAATCTGTTACAATAATTCTTCCTATTCAGCATAGTTTTAAGGTAATTAGAAAATACAACATACATACCAACAAAAGGTTGGTGCAGTGGTCGATGTCTTGATTTTTCTAATAGAGGTTAATATAAATATACACAACTAACAAACAACACTTCCAGTAGACCATAAAATGAATTGCTCCACATCATAGACTTCTCAGTTCTAAGAGAACGATATATTGAAATGTCACATAAATGAAATCACATAAATAAACCAAAAACAAAAGGCAAACAACATTTTACCAATTTTTGTATTCCTGTAAACGGAAGAATAGGAATTTCCTCAGAATCATAGCTATCTTCAACCAAAACCTTCTTCCCATTATTGCTCTCTTGATAACAGTTTTTTGAAACCCTAGTTTCCTCATTTGTGATATCGATTTTATCAGGACCAGGCATTTCACTGCAATTCTCAATGCAATTCTCAGCTTCCATTGGTTCCACCGTACTTGGATGGCACTGATCAGTAAGAGCTTTGGAATTAGGGCACGGAAAAAGTAGAGAGTGAACAAATAATTTTTGTGATCCCTAAACCAGGTTTTATAGTTGATACTACTATATTACACACTGGACACAGCTGTTTACGAGGGAGTAATGTTTGTATGTTTGTGCATGAATTAGTGTGATGTATGACCAATTTGTAGATACCAGAACAAAAGTTAGAGATGCTGATGAATTTTGCCAAGCGGGAAATTTGAATATATCTGGCAAATTTGAATATATCTGGCCTTTTGTGGGAAATTTCAAATGGAATCTTAAATAGAAATTAATACTATTATATAGACAGAATGAAATTATTTTCTAAATTTAGAAAATTACATTTATTAAGTATTGCGATATTCTAGTATTTTTAATTTCAAATATTTGTATATAAATTTTTTGATTTACTATAAGAAGATCATTTTATTTAATGAGCATAAAATGTAATCAATTTTTTAGTAACTTCAAACTTTTTTTATTTTCAATTTCTTTCAAAAGAATAACTCTGATATATTATTGATGTTTATTTTAGAAAAAATACATATATTATGATATTATGAATTATATAAAACATCCGGAATATATTCACACGGTTCTTTTTTAGTTGTCTAGTTTATTTTTTAGCTGTCAAAATTGACTAAATTTTAAGTAATAATTACAAATTATTTTAAAAAGTTGAAAGTTCCATATAAAAAATATATTAGACGTGATATAAATTTTGTTGACTTTTTTCATTTAAAAAATACTATAATTTTGGTCAAATTCTCGTGAATTTGACTCCCCCAAAATCAAATAAAATAATTACAATTTTAAAATAGTCTAATATTGAAAATAGTAACTAGTAGAAATATTATAAACATTATCTTTAAATTTATTTTGACAATAGAAACAAACACATGGAAAAAATCTCAAAGAAAAATACATGGTTCGGGTTATAGAGAAACAAGCTCTTCCTTCTCACTAGCGTAAACACTATTTGTTGGGTTCGACGAGATCCAATCAATTATTTGTGACTCTCAGATATTATTATTAATTATCTAAAATAAAATTTGATCCTAATTAATAATTAAATATATAAATAACACCTAATATATATTTAATTAATATATCCAATATATATCTATTTGGATATATATATATATATATATATATAGAGTCTTACGCCAATACAAACTAAATTAAAATAAAAACTACAAACTACACCTCCCACACACAACTACACATAATTCCCTCCATTTTAATTGAATTTTTCCCGTCAATTAGTGAACTCTTTTTAAAATCTAACTTCAATATATTTTTTTACATCATCCAACAATCAGTATGAATACCATATTTGATATGTTTTGATGATAAATCGCTAATTATGTATACGAGAATCACTAAAAGTACTGGTTCTGGAATTAGTACTGATGTCAGTTTACTGATTCGGGTAAGTTTAAATAGTGATTTATCGTCAAAATATAGCACATATGCTATGCAAATCGATGAGTGGGAGATGAATAAAAATACAGTGAAATTATTTTTTTTAAAAAGTTAACCAACTAACGGAAAAAGTAAAATGAAAAACGAAGGGGAAAGTGATTGAACATGTGGGTCTGATTGGTTTGTAGTTTGTATTCTAATATTGGTTTGTAATTGAGCACTTGCCTGTATATATATATTTATATATATAATGACTTAAGTACCCAAACCCATAACTCTGATGGACAGTTATCGGTTTAGCCCATTAGAATTGGTCCCATTATTCACTCTATATAATGAACCTTATGTTAGAACATAACATTACGTTTTCTTATAATATTCTGAAAATACACATACACCGTCCTCATAGAGGATAATAGTGAAGAACAAATTTCTCAAGTGCTAAAATTTTTTGCGCTCTCTCAAGATTATCAATGAGCTCTTTTGATTAAGGTATGCTTCCGCTTTTAATTAATACTCATAGTTTTGATCGGGAGATGCATGTGTAAATATTGGGTCATATTTATATAAATGATTTAGTCTAACAATTGGTATCAGAACCGACTCTTTGATCAATTCTTTAAGTTATTATTTTAGAGTTTATAAATGATGATCAAGATCGATACTTTATTTATGTTTTAACTAAATAATAATAAGAGTGCATGAAATTTATTAAAATTATTCGTCATTCGTCTTGTCACATGTGTGAATGAATTTGCAAGAATGTATCTTATTTAATCGATAATATATGTACTAGGTAGGTTGACGATTTGTGATTGTCATGAACATTAAGTTTTAAGGATTTCCTTGTCCACGAAAATCCATAAAAAAATTATTTACATGGTTCAGTATTATGTACATATAATTGTTGTAAATAGTTACTACAATAAATTTTGTATGTTAGTCTTAAATTTAGTATCAACAGTATGTTTAATTATTTTATGACCACCATTATCACTTGAATTGTTTATAAATTTATGTTTAGTAGATTAACGAATCGTTAGTACATTAATTTATATCTAGTTAGTATTTTAAAAGGATATTCGTGATTATTATTAGTCCCTTAAGTAAATTATAATTAATTTAATTTGTAGACTAATTGTAGTGATTTCTTGATTATTTAAAGTTTTAGATGGACCAACAAATGATAGTTATTATTAATACTTATGGACATACAATTTTCATTTAATTACTCGATTATACACTCAATCACCTCACTGCATATTTATTCTTGTTCCCTTTCACTTTAGTTTCTAGATCTTGAGAGTTTTAAATACTATATGCTTTTACTTGAATTGTTATCAGGGATTTGGATAACTTTGAGTACTCAAAATTCGTGGATTGTGAGTTCTCTAACCTCATACATTACCATTATTGCCAAACTCCCCCTCAAATTCATTTTGCTCTATACTTAGAGAATGAAACATAAATTCCAGTAAACAAAAATCCCTCTCCAAGAAGCACTAATGATAGCCTTCTCTTTTAACAGTGAGAAATCACCAGAAAATGAAGTCTCCTCTTAAGATCAAGGTAAAGTTATTCACTTATCCAACTATTGTTGTTAAAACTAGCTCTACTGCTCTAGAAAAGCTTTATGAATATATTGTTGTTACTAACAGTGTTCTTCCACTGTCACAAAATTTGAAAAGGGGGAGTGTAGGAAGCAGCAACAAAAACTAGTAAAACTCTATCACGAAGTATTATGGTCCATAAAAATATTACAAATGAAAGCTCAATGCTCAAATGTGTCATTCAATTATAATGATGATAGTTCTGTCAATCAAATGCCTAGTGATGATTTTATGAATGATAGGAGAAATATGATGGTAGAAAAGGATGGGCTACAAGCATAATTTGGCACTTCATAAGAGGAAGTTTTGATTATAAATTTGTGAGGGAACAAGCTTTTAAAATATGGAAAGACAAAAATTTATTTTTGGGTTTAATATTGTTCAAAAGGGTATTTTACATTTTGATTTAACACTATAGCAGATAAGGATGATATCCTCAATTTGGACTTCGTTCAAATTAGTGACAAACCCTTTATCTTAAGCCTTAGATGGAAGGTAGTAAGTTCAGGAGAAACTTTGTTGATTAAATACTGCTTTGGACTCGCTTAGTTGAGATTCCAGTTTCTCACTAGTCTAGCTAAGACCTAACTAATATTGCTAACACAAATGGACCAACTCTGAAATTTGATAAGATGACAAGTAGGTTTGAATCACTCAAGTTTGCTCGGGTTCAGATTGAGTTAGCATGCGATGCTCCCAGATTTCAATGTGTTTTTGTTCTAATTATTAATGGTGATGGTGTTATAGAGAATGAGAAAGTTAATTTGCATGACATGAGAAACAAAAACAAGCAGCCGGTGCACAAATAAATGATAACAATGAGGTTGCCAATGCGGAGACCAGAAAAGCTGTAATAAAGAATGAGAATGAAGAGGGTCACACTGAAGATTATTTGCAGAAAATATGAGTGGTACCTTACGTTATCTGAAAATTTCTTGGCTGTGATATCACTATGGACTAGAATGAAATATTCAAGGAAACTACGTGAGGTCAACAAGATAATTTGGATAATGATGTTGGTTTTATATTTATGATTTTATTCCATTGGCACAAACTGAATTAAACACAGTGAAAAAAACAAATAATTAACCGATCACAATAAATAAACTTTTGAGTCTCTAGACATAATTTATAAGGAACCGGTAATGCAACTAATAGGGAAGTCACCATCAAATAAAAGAGAAAGAAGGAGAAGTGTGCAGAGCTAGTAGTGGATTTGAGTTAATAGCAGCTACTGCCCACGAGGAAAGTTAGATATCAATTTTGCACAAGAACAAAAACTGCCAAGGCCCACAACAAGACTCAACGAATTTAACAACTTAGAAATGTGAATGGGGTGAATAAGAGCCACCACCAAAAAGAGGTCATAAAAATTATTTCCAGTAAAATGTTATCTTTTATGCACTATGTAGAGACTAAAGTTAAAGTAGCTAAATAAACTCACATTTCTCATAAAATAGCTAGAAAATGGTCATGGATTTCTAACAATGAATATCATTATAATGGCAGAATTTAGATGGGTTATAATCCAGATGTTGGGCATGTTAATGTGTATTATAAATCAGCAAAACATGCTACTTGCTACATTACTTTTGTTGAAAGACATATGCACTTTTGTGATACTTTTGTGTTTGCTTACAATATATCGCATGAATAGAATTTTATTTGAGAGAAAATTTTGAGATTAAGTTAGAGCATCTCTGGACCTTGGTGTTTAACTGGAGGAATTCGATTGTTATAATTGATCTAAATGAGGTTATAGGAGGAAAAGAATACTAGACTCTTAATTTTGCAGAATTTCAGAGATTGTTTTACCAATGCTGGCTAGGGCACATTAAAATCATTGAATATTTGTTCACTTGGACTAATAAAAGACCTGATGACATAATTCAAAAGAGACTAGATAGAATATCGGAAAATGGTGGCTGATTTTTGCAATTCACTGAAGGTATAACTCAACTTAAACCTAGAGGCTTGATGGACTATTATCCTATAATTGTCACTCTTCCGATTGATGTTGAGAATAAACAATTTCAATTATACAATCATATTATTAACACTACAAGGTTCAAAGAGGCTATTAGTCAAGCTTGGAGTAGTCATTGGTATTGTGATACTATGGGTATTCTCTTCAGAAAGCTTAACTAGTTGAACAAGAGCTCATTAAACTCAACAAGAACCATGGTAACGTGCATATTAATATTCAAAGAGCTAGACATGAGCTTCATCTTAAGATTAGCTTTCCATCGTTGACATTATGTATGATTTTATGTATAATTGACACCTCATTGAAGATGTCTTAGTTTCAAGTTTCAGTTTCTAAGTATGTACCATTTTACCTTCGAGGTTTATTATCAAGATATTGGCTTTTCAAAAAAGTTTCAGTTTTTAGTTAGTTATAAGCGCTATTTTATTTATGTCGATTGAGATCGATATCATCACTTGAATTCTCATATCCATGTATCTCAATAAAGAACCTTCATATTCCCAATATCTCTAAATTAAACAAAATTAGAAACCAATATATTGTTCAAGTATTATATTAATCTACAAATGTAACTCATCATTCATTCTTTAATTGATTACAACTTAGATAGCACCACGACCAATAAAAATAACATAACATTAAATCATGTGTCATTTTATTACAACTTTTACCCTTATTATCTTCTTTTTCTTCATTTACAACATTCTACATATTTTCAATGATTTTCTCCACCATATTTTTCATGCCATATGGTTAACATCATGATTTTGTAGATAAACTGGGTGAAAAATAAACATATAATGACACTGGGTTTTAATGTTATGTAGTTTTTATTGGTCGTGGTGTTATCGAGGTTGCAATCAATTGACGAATAAAGAGCTAAATTTGTATATTAGTGTAATACTTATTTAAGAAATCAATTTTGATTTTGTTTATTTAAAGAGATTAAAAATTTTTGAGATATAGAAAGATGGAGAGGCTTGGATGTGAATAAAGGGAGCACTATAGAGAAACAAGGCAAAACCGACCGCCAGAAGTGGACGGTTTTAACGAAAAATGGTCGGTTAAAGACTTAAAACCGACGATATAGTGTGGTCGGTTTAAGACTGGTCGGTTATGATATATGGTCGGGTTTAATGGTCATAATCGACCATATATGTGGACGGCTATGTGTCCTTGTCCTGAGTGGGGTCACTTTGTACACGTATCACCACGTGTGCACACGTGGTGCCATGTCATCTGCTTAAAACCGACCACCAGTCGTCGGTTATGTATTTTTTTAAATGTTGACTGAAATTTATAACCGACCGTGGTCAAAATGTGCACAATGGTCGGTTTAAAATCAGAAGCCAACTTAACTAGACATAACCGACCACCCTGTCAAGAACATGGTCGGTTTTACGAAGAAGATGGTCGGTTATGTCTATAAACGGTCGGTTTTCTGGGAATTGTAATGGTAAAAAGTGGTCGGTTATGTCTTCTGTCGGTCGGTTTTGAAGCTAAATTTTAAAAAAAAAATTGCAGGTTTTCTGCAGTCCCCTACCAAACCAATTCAAATCAATCTAAATCAACAAAACACCAATTCTCTACACATCCAAATCAACAAAACACCAACTCTCAATTCAACACAATCAATACATCAAATCAATCAATATACAAAATCCGATAAAACACTACTATATATAATGTCATAACCATAATATATCCATTCAAATAAAATACTAACTCCGACAACCGGAGCATCAAACCGCAACGTAGCTTTAAAACCAACACAATAAAGTATAGCACTACAAACATAGCATCATCCCATAAATGACAAAGTTTTAAATTACAGTCATCCCATAAATGATAAATTTAACTAATCCGACAAAGAAACTTCGGACGATTCACCGTCTTCATCTTCCTGCCCACCATCCCCACCAACATCATCAACGTCCTCATCATCCGTCACCTCGTCCTTGGATGTATAATCCTTGTCATCTTCCAAAACACGCTGATTATTTTCCTATATTCACAATTATAAATTAAATATAAAAAAGAAAAAAATTATTTACAAATGAGAATAAATAATTAAACAACACAAATTCGTTTATACCTCAGCAATATGAGTTTCGGTTTTCTGGATGATGTCTTCAACCAAACTCCCAACAATGTGTACAATCTCACCACCAATTATGTTATTCCATTCCAATCTTTAACTTGGATCGGAGAATGGATCTGAGGCCTCAAGGGCGGTACGAGCAAATGTGGCTATCTCCTCATCGGATAGTTGGCGAGCAACGACTTGGATTAGCACGAATCTCTGTAAGCACATTTCTCACGATGGCAAGATAGACATTGTCGGGGATGACTTCACGTTGTCTAGGAGTGGATGAGGATGAGCCGGCTTCATTCTGGGTGGAATCTCGATAGCGTGTAGCTAATGTAGGCTAAAGATAGGTGGCTTGAGCATTGGGGAATCCAACAACATAATTTTTCTTTGGCTTTTTACCTTTGAGGACCCCCAATGCCTCCATCCACCAATCCCATGGCTCATATCTATCACCCGTTTGTGTCACCTCCACGGGCATACGCTCAAGAATAGCGACATATCGGTCCTACACAATTTTCAAATTTTATTGGAAGAATTAAATCTATAAAAATAAAATTAAAAATGAGAATGCACACTTAATTAAATCTATAAAAATAAAAATAAAAATAAAAATGCATGTTCCTACACAATTTTCAAGTTTTATTGGAACAATTAAATCTATAAAAATAAAAATAAAATGAGAATGCACACTTAATTCTATTAAAAAAAATGAGAATACACATGTAGACTTCAAAAAAATTTCATTACCGCAATACGCATGGCAGCCGAAGTAGTGTAGACGGAATTTTCCGGATCCGATCCAACTCTCATATGACACTTATCCCAAACCTCAAGTCTCGTCGGTTTCTTCTTGTTTTTGTTCGTCATTACCTTTCAACATATTAAACAACTTATATTAGCACGTGCTTAGTTGACATTATTAAACAAAATAAATATGTATGTGTGTGTGCGTGTTTGAAAAAAATGTCATTACCTCTCACACTTTGTTAAATGACCGAGCACCTGCACTATGCAATCTTTCAACTTGTTGCCGGTTAGCGGATCCAACCGACGACCTATGTAAGTTCCCTTCATTTTTCTCCTAATACTCTAAAAGATTTTTCCAAAATGGAACAGACCAATAAGGCGGCTTTAAAGACAACTTTGAAACACTCTTTCCTCTTGCTTTTCCGTCAACTCTTTTTTAAGCTCATTCATCGTCCTTTTGATTGTCACCTTGATGTGATCTTCAACAATTTTTCGAGCTTTTGAACCGCTTTGCCCCTTAAGATGTCTATAATATTTCTAAAAATTGCAACAAAGATTAAGGATAAATGCATCATAAAATCAAGAAACAAATACAAACAAAAAATGGGTTTTAAACTTACTTGAAACTCTAAAACCCTTGCATTTAACCAACCGGGATTATGTTGGTAAAAGTATAATGCCCAATAGGCCACTTCTCCTGAATCATGCTTAACAAAGTCTTTTTAGCGGTATCATTTTCAATACTATATACAAACAAAACAATGAACAAAATCTAATGCAATTAAGAATACAACAATATATAGGAATAATGCAATTTAAAAACTTATTTAAAACTTACCGTCCATCGGAGATATCAATGCAGTATGGCTTTAATGGCAGTTTTTCTCCATAGATGCCACTTGAATGTGATCGAGGTCGCCTTCCTCGCCATTCTCATTCCTCGTTAGAAGTCATGTGTCTAGTCGGATCATTCGGGTCCGAATCCGAATCTATCGGCTCATCACGCAAACTCAATTTCCCCATCTTTTTCTTTCCTCTACCATTGCCCTTAGTGCCCTTTCCATTGCCCTTAAAAGTGCCTTTTCCACCATTACCCTTGCTAGCTTTTCCCTTTCTCTTATCTTATTCTTTTCAACTTCCTTCCCCTCCCCTTTCATCGCCATCGCAAACAACACCATCGTAATCATGGTCACCGCTAGCATCGAAGTAAAAGATCCTAAAATGAAAAATATAAGAATATATTATCACAAATATAAGAACATACAAATCGACGACAAAAATGCATATAAAATGTATGCAATAAATCAAATAAATCGACTTGCATATAAAAATGTATCCAACAATTTCACAATTTATCCAACAATTATATAAATTAAACCATACCATCAAATAAACTTAATTTCACTATTTATTCAATAAATTAAAGCTTCAAAACTCATACAGTAATAACTTCGATTACAAACCTCGATTACGAAACGAAATTACGAGAGCATAAACATATATACAAACATATTACGAGAGCGTAAACATATATACATCACACACACACACATACGTATATCCAACAAATTTAAGCTATAAAACTCACGCAATTAAGGTATAATTATAAATTTCGAGTATGAAATGAAATTATGTGAGCGGAAAGAGAAAACCCCTAAATATCTACCCTAAAAACAGATTTATATTTATACATATCTCAACAAACCGACGAAAAAACCAAGATTTTAACTTATACGCATATTCAACAAACCGACCAAAATCGACGAATATTTTTCATGCAAAAACATATCAAAACTGAACTTCGATGCAAAAACGTATATTTGAACTTCCATTTGAAGTGAAAAAGTTAATTTTGAACTTCGAATCTTAATTTACCCACACAAAATATATATATATATATATATATATATATATAACCTCAAATCACACACACATAAAACATATATAAAAACATATATACTTACACACACAAAACACACACACACACAATCGAGTGAAAAATCTTACATTGAGTGAGAAACTGAGAGGAGATTTTGAGTGAGAAGCCCGACTTCTTTGTTGATTGTACGCCATATTGAGATTTTGAGTTCGGAAATTTTGAGAAAATAAAGAGAAACTGAGTAGGATAAGAAAACAGATAAAAGAAAATGAAAGGTTCTTTTTTATTTATAACACGCTTAAACCGGTCGTCCTGTCGGTCGGTTATGAGGTTGGAATGTGTGCAAAATGCAAAATGACGTCGTTGCTGTTAAAGGCGGGGTTTTTAATTTTTCACAAAAAAAATCTGCCTAAAATAGTGTCAGTCGGTTTTATTAAAGGTCGGTCGGTTTTAACTAACGCTAGAAACCCTAATGGTCGGTTATGACTAACCCTAGAAACCCCTAAATTCAAAAAAAAATATAAAAACATGATTACTATTATTTAAATAGCCTAATTTTTGATACATTTGTTCGTTTTCATTATGTCTGTCCATCCATACGGTTCGATCTTGTATAATTTATAATTTTAAATTTATATTTATTTATTTCACATTTTTAAGTAAATTTGCTAATTTACTTATAAAAACGTATTTGTACTTGTTAAAATAATCTAAATTTTTGCGTCTAAGCATATTTTGACATGAAGTTAATATACGTACGGTTTGATCATTTTAAATTTATTTTAAAATTATGCTGTGTACATCAAATGTTAAGTTTAACTTATTCAGTCTACATAATGGTGGCAAACTAATTGAAGTGATTATGTTTCACGCTATTTAATTATAATATTATATAAATATCCTAATTTTTGGTACATTTGTTCATTTTCATTATGTCTGTCCATCTATACGGTTCGATCTTGTGTAATTTATAATTTATAATTTATATTTATTTATTTATTGCACATCTTTAAGTAAATTTTCTAACTTACTTATAAAAACGTATTTGTACTCGTTAAAATAATATAATTCTTTTGTCTAAGCATATTTTGACATGAAGTTAACATCCGTATGGTTTGATCGTTTAAAATTTATTTCAAAATTGACTGGTGACAAACATGGATAAAATCGACCGAAGTCAAACATGAACTTTGGTCGGTTTTAAGTCAGAAGACACATAAGTTCTTTATAACCGACCATTTATAACCGACCGTTTGTTTAAGAAGACTGTTGGTTTTACGAAGAATTTGGTCGGTTATATTTTTTGGCGGTCGGTTTTCTGGGAAATATTATGGTAAAAATTGGTCGAATATTGTCCTTAAGCCGGACATAAAAAACCATTACAAATTTATCATTACTGCATAAATTTCATAAAACCCAATACAAATCAATAAAAATTCACTATTAACATTACAAACACTACTAAAAATCATCATTAAATTTACAAACAACATTATTCAATATCATCAAAACCATCATCATCTTCGTCATCATCATCATTTTTATTGTCTCCTCGATTTACATCTTCTTCTCCCTAAATGGTATTTGTCCATATTTTGCAAAATCGACAAAAAGCGAAAATGAGGTTGATGCATTATATATATATCTTCCTGAAAAGCGTCCTCTATATCATTTTGCGCAATGATAGATTCATCAATTGGGCGACTTTTAGATTTGACCACCGTATACATTTTCGCTTTTGGATTCAATACACTAGGAGCATAATATACTTGTGAGGCTTGACTAGCTAAAATAAAAAATCTCATTTAACTTTAATCTTGAAGTCATATCAATTGTAACCACACGATTCTTATCAATTCGCACACCATTCTGGACACTATCAAACCATATACATTTGAACAAATATACATGATTGCATCCTTGATAAATATGTCTAATAATTTCTTGTAGTTGACCATAATAATCAAGATTATTTCCGTGCAAATTTCTTTTAACAACAATACAAGAACTGGATGCAGATTTTGTTGAAAAATTATATCCATTAACTTGACAAGTCTCAAAAGTCATGACTTTTAATACCGGTCCTTCAAGCAAGTCCTTAAAACGAGATCTTTCCACCTCATCTTTATCAACCTAATGATAAAAAAATATATGATGCGATGTTGTAATTATAAGAATTAAAAATAAAACATGTAATTAAGGTTTCAAAGTAGATATATACCTTTTGTTTAAACCAAGTTTTAAATCGACTCTTAACAATACGATGTAAATCTTGAGGTGTTTTTTCCGGGCGTTGTCTCATAACACGATCTTGGTACTTTCTAAAATATAAAATCATGCATGTGTGTCATTATCAAAATTATTACGCATATTGTTTAAAGTAAAATTTTGGTACCTTAGATAAGGTTGCACTTCGGGAGAGTTTAAAAGAACATATTCTTCCACTAACTCTCATTCATCATCATTCATGTATCGAGTTCTTTCTTTTCCAAGATATTGAATTGGATATTTGAAAACTTCTAAATTCTCAGAATTTTGCACATCAAACAAAACCTCGTTACGATGTACTTTATTATGAATCATGTCAGAGGCAAAATAAAAGGAACAAATATTAAGAATCTCCTCCTCCATATATCGTTCGACAATTGAACCCTCAACTCTTGCTTTATTACCGACTTTTTGTTTTAATTTCCCCAACAAAAGCTCAATCGGATACATCCAATGCCAATAAGCATATCCAGCAAGTCTATTTTCTTCGGCTAAATGTACAACCAAGTGTTCCATCGAATCAAACCAACTTTGAGGAAAAATCGTTTCCAACAAACACAATGCTTTGATAACCAATTTTTCCATTATTTCCAAATCGGTTTTTGTAACCACGGATGAGCATAAATCTTGGAAAAAGTTAGAAATTGTCGTGATGGCATCCGCAATAGGCGACGACAGAAGTTTACGAATTGCAAGAGGCAATAATTTTTGAAGAAAAATATGACACTCCTCAACATTGCAACAACGTGATATATTTGAGGAATAAACATTTGGAAGTTTTAGTGCACTAATCCATTCACACAAAAGTTTATGTTATTTTCTAGTAAGGGAATAATGTGCTTTAGGTGACTTTCCTTTTTCATCGATCCAAAAATGTGGTAACACCCCAAAATGCTTGTAATCCACTATTGCTTTTTTATGATCTTTTGACTTTGCCGCATTCATAATAGTAAAAAAATGTTTTCAAAAATATTTTTTTCTGTATGCATGATGTCAATTGAATATCGTAAATTATGTGATGATCAATAAGGGAGTTTGTAAAAGATTGGTACATGAGTCCAATGATGCTTTTCTCCGTATCCGACACTCTTTGTCTTCGAATTAGTCTTTCCGGGTGGTGGAAAAACTAAAGTATCAAGCAAATCCTTAACACCCTCCCCAGACAAACGACCACGAAATAATTTTCTTTCTTCATTATCAAACAAATTACTTTTTTGACGGAGTGGATCATTTGATTCAAGAAATATTCGGTTCGTTCAATAGAAATTACATTTTCCACAATATTTTAATTAAAACCCTTGCTCACTTCCAAGACACGCTTGACATCCCATCTTTCCTTTGCCCGACCACCCACTTATTATACTCATAGCGGGATAGTCACTAATTGTCCATATAAGATCCGCTCTCATTATAAAATTTTGTTTCAAAGATTGGTCTTGCTCACTTCCAAGACACGCTTGACATCCCATCTTTCCTTTGCCCGACCACCCACTTATTATACTCATAGCGGGATAGTCACTAATTGTCCACATAAGATCCGCTCTCATTATAAAATTTTGTTTCAAAGATTGGTCGTATGTTTTCATTCCGGTATTCCACATTATCTTCAATTCATCGATGAGAAGCCTTAGACAAACATTAATATATTTTCAAATGCTATATGGACCTGGTACTATATCGGTCATGAATATATAAGGCTTTTTCATACATATCGATGATGGAAGATTGTAGACAACTATCACCACGGGCCACACACTATATATATTTTTTTTCCGGTAGGGCCAAAAGGGTTGAAACCATCGGTCGCAAGACCAAGCCTTATGTTACGAATCTCTTGAGCAAATGATGGATACCGATGGTCAAAATTTTTCCACTCTTCTCCATCCGCGGGATGACTTATTTCTCCTAATTTTACATCTCTATTTTTGTACCATCTCATGTGATCGGATGTATGTGCCGACATATATAAGCGTTGTAGTCGAGGAATAAAAGGAAAGTGTCTTAAGATTTTTTTGGTATATTTTTACCATCTTTCCTAGAAATATCCCGATAACGATCTTCACCACATATATCACACACAACTTTATCCTTGTCATCTCCATAAAATAACATACAATCATTCTCATATAAATCAATTTTTTCATATTCAACCCTCAAATTCTTCATATTTTTTTGGTAACACATCCGTAAGAAGTTTAAGCAAACTATCAAAAGCTTATTACTACAATGCGAGTTATTTTTGAATTCCAATAATTTTGTGGTAAAACTTAATCTTGTGTACTTTGTATTACCGGGATAAATAGGTGCTCCATTTTCAATAATAATCTCATACAATTTTTTAGCACTATCATTTAGAGATTCTTCTACATTCATAGTTCCCGTATCCGTAGTGTCATAAAATTCATAATTTTCAGGGGAAAAATTATGTAACATCGCATTCAAATCTACCGGTTCTTCTACTCTCGGAGGTTCTCGAACATAACCGACCAAAACTGCGTCATCTATCCCTAATATAACCGACCAACTTGGTGGTCGGTTATATTGAGGCCAAATCGATGTCGGTCGGTTATGTGTGGTCGGTTTTGTCATGTTTTCCTGTAGTGGAGTAAAGAATGAAAGTTGATGGTTCTTTATTCAACTATATCACGATAATGATTGAAGTGATAATACTTATCTCCATTCGAAATAAATACACAAAATATTAATAAACTAGCATCATAATCATATAAAATACTTAATTCTACAAAAAATTATAGGAGGAATCAAAAGTTGTAACTAGAGAGAAAGAAGGTTGGAAAAAGTTAAAAAGAGATATGAACTAGAGCAAGGGGCTGAAATGGTTGTAAAACTCTAATTGAATAGTGGATTTGATGTATAAGTATCATAATATATCAACAGATCAGAGGCTACTCACAATATGTATATACAACGGTTTTCAATTAATCACAAAACTTTATGGCTATATATAATGTAAATATCTAATTCAGTTGAGGATCTGTGTACTCTTAATAATGCACATGATGAACCTATAATTTTTTTGAAGGGGAATGGGATTTAAGGATACTGCGACTAATGTGCGCCCATATGGAGGTAGCTCAGTCTCTTGCTTAATTTTCAAGATGTTATCAATGTCAAAATATAGCATAAAATCTCGTACTCTTAAGGAATGGAAGACTTCTTATGAAACAAAATAGAAAGGTCATGCATGTTTATTATTGTATTTAATAGAAGGCGTGAAAATTTTTAGAATACTTTCTGAGTATTTAAAATGTAGTATATGGATAAAAAATATTCTATCTAAATATAAGATTAACTTGCACAAAAAGTATGCATGCCATCGTTCAATATAATTAGAAAAATAGTAATTTCACATGTATACAATTCCTTAAAATTTCTAGTAAAGTCTAGTTGCATTTGCTAACTCATAATTCCCAAACCCACAATTGGGTGTTTGAACTATATTAGCTTCCAACTTTCTTATAAAATTCAAAGCCATATTCTTCGTGAAACTATTATTCATTTTTACTCTAACTATAAATGAAAGTACTTTTACTCTTCCCTACATTTTTCCCTTTACAACCATGATCTTCACTTTATAGGATAAATTCAACTTAAAGATGATAAACATAAATTCAACTTAAAGATGATCGATATGAAGCCATATTTTTACATTCAAAACAAATTTAGGTGAAAAGATGAAATTAACCTAAAGCACTATTTAACTTTTTTTAATGTTGTCAGCTCCGGAAATAAAAAATCTTTTCTCGAAATAAATTTTTAGTAAACATATCCTAATGCCCAACTTGTTCTAAAATTTGAAATTCAATTTCTAGTAAAGAGAAGATATTCCTCCTGTGAAGATCTTGTTACAGCATTAGAGTTAGTTTATGCCTTTATGGTTGGTTATTGAATGATCATAGGTTTTCATAAATGAAAAGTTCTATCAACGTTTTTCATACTTATTTATAAGTATATTGTGTTTTCATTATATGCTTTTTCGTTTGGTCTTTGTAATGGAGTTCTTACTAAACCATAAGTGACAACTTTACACCTTTAAATAACCACAATTTCACATGATATGAAGTATAAACTATAATCAGTGTACTCTAAATTAATTAAATACTTATATTCTGAGTGTTCATGAATAATACTTAATGAAAAAAGGATAATCATAATAATTGTTTAAAGAAATGTATTTTTTAATTTGGTTAACTGCAAAAGAAGGTACCAAACAATACAATTAATTACAATTATAAACTTTCAACTAGATTAATGTTAATAACTCAACACCTTAATATTGGGCTCATGGGTTGTTTATAAAGTGCCCCTTAACCCACAAA
>NW_027421754.1:0-13298 GCF_009905375.1 Apium graveolens
AATCGGGAACGAGTCTCGTTTCGGTAGTGGTACTTTTACTGGATTTTTCTAATCCTGACATGCAAGATGAATTTCAAATTTGTTAATATTTTTTCATATGACTAAATTGATATATCTTAACATCCGTAGGGTTGGATGTCGAAAAAATCATTTCAAAATTAATCTTGTAAATCAGGAACGAGTCTCGTTTGGGAGTGGTACTTTACTAGATTTTTCAATCCTCACGTGCAAGATGAATTTCAAATTTTTTAATATGACTAAAATTGATATACTTAACATCGTACGGTTGGATCGTCGAAAAAATCATTTCAAAATTAATCTTGTAAATCGGAACGAGTCTCGTTGTTTGGAGTGGTACTTTTACTGATTTTCTAATCCTGACATGCAAGATGAATTTCAAATTTTTAATATTTTTTCATAACTAAAATTGATATATTTAACATCCGTACGGTTGGATGTCGAAAAAATCATTTTAAAATTAATCTTCTAAATCGAAACGAGTCTCGTTGTGGGAGTGGTACTTTTACTGGATTTTCTAATCCTGTCATGCAAGATGAATTTCAAATTTTTAATATTTTTCATATGACTAAAATTGATATATCTTAACATCCGTACGGTTGGATCATCGAAAAAATCATTTTAAAATTAATCTTGTAAATCGGGAACGAGTCTCGTTGTTGGTAGTGGTACTTTTACTGGATTTTTCTAATCCTGACATGCAAGATGAATTTCAAATTTTGAATATTTTTCATATGACTAAAATTGATAATCTTAACATCGTACGGTTGGATAGTCTAAAAAATCATTTCAAAATTAATCTTCTAAATCAGAACGCGTCTCGTTGGGAGTGGTACTTTTAATGGATTTTTCTAATCCTGTCATGCAAGATGAATTTCAAATTGTTAATATTTTTTCATAGACTAAAATTGATATCTTAACATCCATACGGTTGGATCATCGAAAAAATATTTAAAATTAATCTTGTAAATCGGGAACGAGTCTCGTTGTTGGTAGTGGTACTTTTACTGGATTTTTCTAATCCTGACATGCAAATGAATTTCAAATTTGTATATTTTTTCATATGACTAAAATTGATAATCTTAACATCTTACGGCTAGAATCTAAAAAATCATTTCAAAATTAATCTTGTAAATCAGGAACGAGTCTCGTTATCGGGAATGGTACTTTTACTAGATTTTTCTAATCCTGACATGCAAGATGAATTTCAAATTTTTAATAATTTTTTCATATGACTAAAATTGATATAACTTAACATCGTACGGTTGGATTGTCGAAAAAATCATTTCAAAATTAATCTTGTAAATCAGGAACGAGTCTCGTTGTTGGGAGTGGTACTTTTACTAGATTTTTCTAATCCTGACAAGCAAGATGAATTTCAAATTTTTTAATAATTTTTTTATATGACTAAAATTGATATATCTTAACATCTGTACAGTTGGATGGTCGAAAAAATCATTTTAAAAATTAATCTTCTAAATCAGAAACGCCTCTCGTTGTCGGGAGTGGTACTTTTACTGGATTTTTCTAATCCTGTCATGCAAGATGAATTTCAAATTTGTCAATATTTTTTCATATGACTAAAATTGATATATCTTAACATCTGTACGGTTGGATCGTCGAAAAAAATATTTTAAAATTAATCTTGTAAATCGGGAACGAGTCTCGTTCTCGGTAGTGTACTTTTACTGGATTTTTCTAATCCTGGACATGCAAGATGAATTCAAATTGTTAATATTTTTTTCATATGACTAAATGATATATCTTAACATCCGTACGGTTGATCATCGAAAAAAACCATTTTAAAGTAATCTTGTAAATCGGAACGAGTCTCGTTCTCGGTAGTGGTACTTTTACTAGATTTTTCTAATCCTGATATGCAAGATGAATTTCAAATTTGTTAATATTTTTTCATATGACTAAAATGATATATCTTAACATCCGTATGGGTTGGATTGTCGAAAAATCATTTCAAATTAATCTTGTAAATCGGGAACGAGTCTCGTTGTTGGTAGTGGTACTTTTACAAGATTTTTCTAATCCTGACGTGCAAGAGAATTTCAAATATTTTAATAATTTTTTCATATGACTAAAATTGATATAACTTAAATCTGTACGGTTGGATCGTCGAAAAAATCATTTCAAAATTAATCTTGGTAAATCAGGAACGAGTCTCATTGTTTGGAGTGGTACTTTTACTAGATTTTCTAATCCTGACATGCAAGTTGAATTTCAAATTTTTTAATAATTTTTTCATATTACTAAAATGATATATCTTAACATCCGTACGGTTGGATGGTCGAAAAAAATTTTAAAATTAATCTTCTAAATCAAATGCGTCTCGTTGTCGGAGTGGTACTTTTACTGGATTTTTTCTAATCCTGTCATGCAAGATGAATTTCAAATTTGTTAATATTTTTTCATATGACTACAATTGATATATCTTAACATCCGTACAGTTGGATCGTCGAAAAAATCATTTTAAAATTAATCTTGTAAATCGCGGAACGAGTCTCGTTGTTGGGAGTGGTACTTTTACTAATTTTTCTAATCCTGACATGCAAGATGAATTTCAAATTTGTTAATATTTTTTTCATATGACTAAAATTGATATATCTTACATCCGTAGGGTTGGATTATCGAAAAAATCATTTCAAAATTAATCTTGTAAATCGGGAATGAGTCTCGTTATCGGGAGTGGTACTTTTACTAGATTTTCTAATCCTGACGTGCAAGATGAATTTGAAATTTTTAAAATTTTTCAAATGACTAAAATTGATATAACTTAACATCCGTACGGTTGGATCTTCGAAAAAATCATTTCAAAATTAATCTTGTAAATCAGGAACAAGTCTCGTTGTTGGGAGTGGTACTTTTACTAGATTTTCTAATCCTGACTTGCAAGATGAATTTCAATTTTTAATAATTTTTTCATATGACTAAAATTGTTATATCTTAACATCCGTACCGTTGGATCGTCAAAAAAATCATTTTAAAATTAATCTTGTAAATCGGAACGAGTCTCGTTATGGGAGTGGTACTTGACTAGATTTTTCTAATCCTGACATGCAAGATGAATTTCAAACATATTAATATTTTTTTCATATGACTAAAATTGATATATCTTAACATCCGTACGGTTGGATCGTCAAAAAAATCATTTTAAAAATTAATCTTGTAAATCAGGAACGAGTCTCGTTGTCTGTAGTGATACTTTTACTGGATTATTCTAATCCTGACGTGGAAGATGAATTTCAATTTTTTTAATAATCGTACGTTTGGATCGTCGAAAAAAACATTTTAAAAATTAATCTTGTATATCGGGAACGAGTCTCGTTATCGGGAGTGGTACATTTACTAGATTTTTCTAATCCTGACGTGCAAGATGAATTTCAAAGTTTTTAATAATTTTTTCATATAACTTACATTCGTATGGTTGGATCGTCCAAAAAAATCATTTCAAAATTAATCTTGTAAATCAGGAACGAGTCTCGTTGTTGGAGTGGTACTTTTACTAGATTTTTCTAATCCTGACATGCAAGATGAATTTCAAAATTTTTAATAATTTTTTCATATAACTAAAATTGACAAACTTAACATTCGTACGGTTGGATCGTCGAAAAAAATCATTTCAAAATTAATTTTGTAAATCAGGAACGAGTCTCGTTGTTGGGAGTGGTACTTTTACTGAATTTTATAATCCTGACATGCAAGATGAATTTCAAATTTGTTAATATTTTTTTCATATGACTAAAATTGACATATCTTAACATCCGTACGATTGGATAGTCTAAAAAATCATTTCAAAATTAATCTTCTAAATCAGAAACGCGTCTCATTGTCGGGAGTGGTACATTTAATGGATTTTTCTAATCCTGTCATGCAAGATGAATTTCAAATTTGTTAATATTTTTTCATATGACTAAAATTAATATATCTTAACATCCGTACGGTTGGATCATCGAAAAAATTATTTTAAAATTAATCTTGCAAATCGGGAACGAGTCTCGTTGTTGGTAGTGGTACTTTTACTGGATTTTTCAAATCCTGACTTGCAAGATGAATTTCAAATTTGTTAATATATTTTCATATGACTAAAATTGATATATCTTAACATCCGTACGGTTGGATAGTCTAAAAAATCATTTCAAAATTAATCTTCTAAATCAGAAACGCGTCTCGTTGTCGGGAGTGGTACTTTTACTGGATTTTTCTAATCCTGTCATGCAAGATGAATTTCAATTTGTTAATATTTTTTCATATGACTAAAATTGATATATCTTAACATCCGTATGGTTGGATCATCGAAAAAATTATTTTAAAATTAATCTTGTAAATCGGGAACGAGTCTCGTTGTCGGGAGTGTACTTTTACCTGGATTTTTCTAATCCTGTCATGCAAGATGAATTTCAAATTGTTAATATTTTTTCATATGACTAAAATTGATATATCTTAACATCCGTATGGTTGGATCATCGAAAAAATTATTTTAAAATTAATCTTGTAAATCGGGAACGAGTCTCGTTGTTGGTAGTGGTACTTTTACTGGATTTTTCTAATCCTGACATGCAAGATGAATTTCAAATTTGTTAATATATTTTTCATATGACTAAAATTGATATATCTTAACATCCGTACGGTTGGATAGTCTAAAAAATCATTTCAAAATTAATCTTCTAAATCAGAAACGCGTCTCGTTGTCGGGAGTGGTACTTTTACTGGATTTTTCTAATCCTGTCATGCAAGATGAATTTCAAATTTGTTAATATTTTTTCATATGACTAAAATTGATATATCTTAACATCCATACGGTTGGATCGTCGAAAAAATCATTTCAAAATTAATCTTGTAAATCGGGAACGAGTCTAGTTATCGGGAGTGGTACTTTTACTAGATTTTTAAATCCTGACATGCAATATGAATTTCAAATTTTTAATAAGTTTTTCATACAACTAAATTGATATAACTTAACATCCGTACGGTTGGATCGTCGAAAAAAATCATTTCAAAATTAATCTTGTAAATCAGGAACGAGTCTCGTTGTTGGGAGTGGTACTTTACTGAATTTTATAATCCTGACATGCAAGATGAATTTCAAATTTGTTAATATATTTTGCATATGACTAAAATTGATATATCTTAACATCCGTACGGTTGGATAGTCTAATAAATCATTTCAAAATTAATCTTCTAAATCAGATACGCGTCTCATTGTCGGCAGTGGTACTTTACTGGATTTTTCTAATCTGTCATGCAAGATGAATTTCAATTTGTTAATATTTTTAATATGACTAAAATTGATATATCTTAACATCCGTACGGTTGGATCATCGAAAAAAATTATTTTAAAATTAATCTTGTAAATCGGGAACGAGTCTCGTTGTTGGTAGTGGTACTTTTACTGGATTTTTCTAATCCTGACATGCAAGATGAATTTCAAATTTGTTAATATATTTTTCATATGGACTAAAATTGATATATCTTAACATCCGTACGGTTGGATTAGTCTAAAAAATCATTTCAAAATTAATCTTCTAAATCAGAAACGCGTCTCGTTGTCGGGAGTGGTACTTTTACTGGATATTTCTAATCCTGTCATGCAAGATGAATTTCAAATTTGTTAATATTTTTTCATATGACTAAAATTGATATATCTTAACAGCCATACGGTTGGATCGTCGAAAAAATCATTTTAAAATTAATCTTGTAAATCGGGAACGAGTCTCGTTGTTGGGAGTGGTACTTTTACTAAATTTTTCTAATCCTGACATGCAAGATGAATTTCAAATTTGTTAATATTTTTTTCATATGACTAAAATTGATATATCTTAACATCCGTAGGGTTGGATTGTCGAAAAAAATCATTTCAAAATTAATCTTGTAAATCGGGAACGAGTCTCGTTATCGGTAGTGGTACTTTTACTAGATTTTTCTAATCCTGACGTGCGAGATGAATTTGAAATTTTTTAATAATTTTTTCAAATGACTAAAATTGATATAACTTAACATCTGTACGGTTGGATCTTCGAAAAAATCATTTCAAAATTAATCTTGTAAATCAGGAACGAGTCTCGTTGTTGGGAGTGGTACTTTTACTAGATTTTTCTAATCCTGACTTGCAAGATGAATTTCAAATTTTTTAATAATTCTTTCATATGACTGAAATTGTTATATCTTAACATCCGTACGGTTGGATCGTCGAAAAAACCATTTTAAAATTAATCTTGTAAATCGGGAACGAGTCTCGTTCTCGGTAGTGGTACTTTTACTGGATTTTTCTAATCCTGACATGCAAGATGAATTTCAAATTTGTTAATATTTTTTTCATATGACTAAAATTGATATATCTTAACATCCGTAGGGTTGGATTGTCGAAAAAATCATTTCAAAATTAATCTTGTAAATCAGGAACGAGTCTCGTTATCGGGAGTGGTACTTTTACTAGATTTTTCTAATCCTCACGTGCAAGATGAATTTCAAATTTTTTAATAATTTTTTCATATGACTAAAATTGATATAACTTAACATCTGTACGGTTGGATCGTCGAAAAAATCATTTCAAAATTAATCTTGTAAATCAGGAACGAGTCTCGTTGTTTGGAGTGGTACTTTTACTAGATTTTTCTAATCCAGACATGCAAGATGAATTTCAAATTTTTTAATAATTTTTTCATATAACTAAAATTGATATATTTTAACATCCGTACGGTTGGATCGTCGAAAAAATCATTTTAAAAATTAATCTTCTAAATCAGAAATGCGTCTCGTTGTTGGGAGTGGTACTTTTACTGGATTTTTCTAATCCTGTCATGCAAGATGAATTTCAAATTTGTTAATATTTTTCCATATGACTAAAATTGATATATCTTAATATCCGTACGGTTGGATCATCGAAAAAATCATTTTAAAATTAATCTTGTAAATCGGGAACGAGTCTCGTTGTTGGTAGTGGTACTTTTACTGGATTTTTATAATCCTGACATGCAAGATGAATTTCAAATTTGTGAATATTTTTTTCATATGACTAAAATTGATATATCTTAACATCTGTACGGTTGGATAGTCTAAAAAATCATTTCAAAATTAATCTTCTAAATCAGAAACGCGTCTCGTTGTCGGGAGTGGTACTTTTAATGGATTTTTCTAATCCTGTCATGCAAGATGAATTTCAAATTTGTTAATATTTTTCATATGACTAAAAGTGATATATCTAACATCCATACGTTTGGATCATCGAAAAAATTATTTTAAAATTAATCTTGTAAACGGGAACGAGTCTCGTTGTTGGTAGTGGTACTTTTACTGGATTTTTCTAATCCTGACATGCAAAATGAATTTCAAATTTGTTAATATTTTTTGCATATGACTAAAATTGATATATCTTAACATCCTTACGGCTAGATAATCTAAAAAATCATTTCAAAATTAATCTTGTAAATCAGGAACGAGTCTCGTTATCGGGAATGGTACTTTTACTAGATTTTTCTAATCCTGACATGCAAGATGAATTTCAAATTTTTTAATAATTTTTTCATATGACTAAAATTGATATAACTTAACATCCGTACGGTTGGATCGTCGAAAAAATCATTTCAAAATTAATCTTGTAAATCAGGAACGAGTCTCGTTGTTGGGAGTGGTACTTTTACTAGATTTTTCTAATTCTGACAAGCAAGATGAATTTCAAATTTTTTAATAATTTTTTTATATGACTAAAATTGATATATCTTAACATCTGTACAGTTGGATGGTCGAAAAAATCATTTTAAAAATTAATCTTCTAAATCAGAAACGCGTCTCGTTGTCGGGAGTGGTACTTTTACTGGATTTTTCTAATCCTGTCATGCAAGATGAATTTCAAATTTGTTAATATTTTTTCATATGACTAAAATTGATATATCTTAACATCTGTACGGTTGGATCGTCGAAAAAAATTATTTTAAAATTAATCTTGTAAATCGGGAACGAGTCTCGTTCTCGGTAGTGGTACTTTTACTGGATTTTTCTAATCCTGACATGCAAGATGAATTTCAAATTTGTTAATATTTTTTCATAGACTAAAATTGATATATCTTAACATCCGTACGGTTGGATCATCGAAAAAACCATTTTAAAATTAATCTTGTAAATCGGGAACGAGTCTCGTTCTCGGTAGTGGTACTTTTACTAGATTTTTCTAATCCTGATATGCAAGATGAATTTCAAATTTGTTAATATTTTTTTCATATGACTAAAATTGATATATCTTAACATCCGTAGGGTTGGATTGTCGAAAAAATCATTTCAAAATTAATCTTGTAAATCGGGAACGAGTCTCGTTGTTGGTAGTGGTACTTTTACAAGATTTTTCTAATCCTGACGTGCAAGATGAATTTCAAATATTTTAATAATTTTTTCATATGACTAAAATTGATATAACTTAACATCTGTACGGTTGGATCGTCGAAAAAAATCATTTCAAAATTAATCTTGTAAATCAGGACGAGTCTCGTTGTTTGGAGTGGTACTTTTACTAGATTTTCTAATCCCTGACATGCAAGATGAATTTCAAATTTTTTAATAATTTTTTCATATTACTAAATTGATATATCTTAACATCCGTACGGTTGGATGGTCGAAAAAATCATTTTAAAAATTAATCTTCTAAATCAGAAATGCGTCTCGTTGTCGGGAGTGGTACTTTTACTGGATTTTTCTAATCCTGTCATGCAAGATGAATTTCAAATTTGTTAATATTTTTTCATATGACTACAATTGATATATCTTAACATCCTTACGGCTAGATAATCTAAAAAATCATTTCAAAATTAATCTTGTAAATCAGGAACGAGTCTCGTTATCGGGAATGGTACTTTTACTAGATTTTTCTAATCCTGACATGCAAGATGAATTTCAAATTTTTTAATAATTTTTTCATATGACTAAAATTGATATAACTTAACATCCGTACGGTTGGATCGTCGAAAAAATCATTTCAAAATTAATCTTGTAAATCAGGAACGAGTCTCGTTGTTGGGAGTGGTAATTTTACTAGATTTTTCTAATCCTGACAAGCAAGATGAATTTCAAATTTTTTAATAATTTTTTTATATGACTAAAATTGATATATCTTAACATCTGTACAGTTGGATGGTCGAAAAAATCATTTTAAAAATTAATCTTCTAAATCAGAAACGCGTCTCGTTGTCGGGAGTGGTACTTTTACTGGATTTTTCTAATCCTGTCATGCAAGATGAATTCAAATTTGTTAATATTTTTTCATATACGTAAAATTGATATATCTTAACATCTGTACGGTTGGGATCGTCGAAAAAAATTATTTTAAAATTAATCTTGTAAATCGGGAACGAGTCTCGTTCTCGGGTAGTGGTACTTTTACTGGATTTTTCTAATCCTGACATGCAAGATGAATTTCAAATTTGTTAATATTTTTTCATATGACTAAAATTGATATATCTTAACATCCGTACGGTTGGATCATCGAAAAAAACCATTTTAAAAATTAATCTTGTAAATCGGGAACGAGTCTCGTTCTCGGTAGTGGTACTTTTACTAGATTTTTCTAATCCTGATATGCAAGATGAATTTCAAATTTGTTAATATTTTTTTCATATGACTAAAATTGATATATCTTAACATCCGTAGGGTTGGATTGTCGAAAAAATCATTTCAAAATTAATTTTGTAAATCGGGAACGAGTCTCGTTGTTGGTAGTGGTACTTTTACAAGATTTTTCTAATCCTGACGTGCAAGATGAATTTCAAATATTTTAATAATTTTTTCATATGACTAAAATTGATATAACTTAACATCTGTACGGTTGGATCGTCGAAAAAATCATTTCAAAATTAATCTTGTAAATCAGGAACGAGTCTCGTTGTTTGGAGTGGTACTTTTACTAGATTTTCTAATCCTGACATGCAAGATGAATTTCAAATTTTTTAATAATTTTTTCATATTACTAAAATTGATATATCTTAACATCCGTACGGTTGGATGGTCGAAAAAATCATTTTAAAAATTAATCTTCTAAATCAGAAATGCGTCTCGTTGTCGGGAGTGGTACTTTTACTGGATTTTTCTAATCCTGTCATGCAAGATGAATTTCAAATTTGTTAAATTTTTTCATATGACTACAATTGATATATCTTAACATCCGTACAGTTGGATCGTCGAAAAAATCATTTTAAAATTAATATTGTAAATCGGGAACGAGTCTCGTTGTTGGGAGTGGTACTTTTACTAAATTTTTCTAATCCTGACATGCAAGATGAATTTTAAATTTGTTAATATTTTTTTCATATGACTAAAATTGATATATCTTAACATCCGTAGGGTTGGATTATCGAAAAAATCATTTCAAAATTAATCTTGTAAATTGGGAATGAGTCTCGTTATCGGGAGTGGTACTTTTACTAGATTTTTCTAATCCTGACGTGCAAGATGAATTTGAAATTTTTAAAATTTTTTCAAATGACCTAAAATTGATATAACTTAACATCCGTACGGTTGGATCTTCGAAAAAATCATTTCAAATTAATCTTGTAAATCAGGAACGAGTCTCGTGTTGGGAGTGGTACTTTACTAGATTTTTCTAATCCTGACTTGCAAGATGAATTTCAAATTTTTTAATAATTTTTTCATATGACTAAAATTGTTATATCTTAACATCCGTACCGTTGGATCGTCAAAAAAATCATTTTAAAAATTAATCTTGTAAATCGGGAACGAGTCTCGTTATCGGGAGTGGTACTTGACTAGATTTTTCTAATCCTGACATGCAAGATGAATTTCAAACATATTAATATTTTTTCATATGACTAAAATTGATATATCTTAACATCCGTACGGTTGGACGTCAAAAAATTATTTTAAAAATTAATCTTGTAAATCAGGAACGAGTCTCGTTGTCTGTAGTGATACTTTTACAGGATTATTCTATCCTGACGTGCAAGATGAATGTCAATTTTTTTAATAATCGTACGTTTGGATCGTCGAAAAAAACATTTAAAAATTAATCTTGTATATCGGGAAGGAGTCTCGTTATCGGAGTGGTACTTTTACTAGATTTTTCTAATCCTGACGTGCAAGATGAATTTCAAAATTTTAATAATTTTTTTCATATAACTTAACATTCGTATGGTTGGATCGTCCAAAAAATCATTTCAAAATTAATCTTGTAAATCAGGAATGAGTCTCGTTGTTGGGAGTGGTACTTTTACTAGATTTTCTAATCCTGACATGCAAGATGAATTTCAAAATTTTAATAATTTTTTCATATAACTAAATGACAAACTAACATTCGTACGGTTGGATCGTCGAAAAAAATCATTTCAAATTAATTTTGTAAATCAGGAACGAGTCTCGTTGTTGGAGTGGTACTTTTACTGAATTTTTATAATCCTGACATGCAAGATGAATTTCAAATTTGTTAATATTTTTTTTCATATGACTAAAATTGACATATCTTAACATCCGCTACGATTGGATAGTCTAAAAAATCATTTCAAATTAATCTTCTAAATCAGAAACGCGTCTCATTGTCGGGAGTGGTACAATTTAATGGATTTTTCTATCCTGTCATGCAAGTGAATTCAAATTTGGTTAATATTTTTTCATATGACTAAAATTATATATCTTAACCGTACGGTTGGATTCGAAAAAATTATTTTAAATTAATCTTGCAATCGGGAACGAGTCTCGTTGTTGGTAGTGGTACTTTTACTGGATTTTTCAAATCCTGACTTGCAAGATGAATTTCAAATTTGTTAAATCATTTTTCATATGACTAAAATTGATATATCTTAACACCGTACGGTTGGATAGTCTAAAAAATCATTTCAAAATTAATCTTCTAAATCAGAAACGCGTCTCGTTGTCGGGAGTGGTACTTTTACTTTACTGGATTTTTCTAATCCTGTCATGCAAGATGAATTTCAATTTGTTAATTTTGTCATATGACTAAATTGATATATCTTAACATCCGTATGGTTGGATCATCGAACAAATTTTTAAAATTAATCTTGTAAATCGGGAACGAGTCTCGTTGTCGGGAGTGTACTTTTACTGGATTTTTTAATCCTGTCATGCAGATGAATTTCAAATTTGTTAACTATTTTTTCATATGACTAAAATTGATATATCTTAACATCCGTATGGTTGGATCTCGAAAAAATTATTTTAAAATTAATCTTGTAAATCGGGAACGAGTCGTTGTTGGTAGTGGTACTTTTACTGGATTTTTCTAATCCGGACATGCAAGATGAATTCAAATTTGTTAATATATTTTTTATGACTAAATTGATATATCTTAACATCCGTACGGGGATAGTCTAAAAATCATTTCAAATTAATCTTCTAAATCAGAAACCGTCTCGTTGTCGGGAGTGGTACTTTACTGGATTTTTCTAATCCTGTAATGCAAGATGAATCAAATTTGTTAATATTTTTTCATATGACTAAAATTGATATATATTAACATCCATACGGTTGGATCGTCGAAAAATCATTCAAAAGTAATCTTGTAAATCGGGAACGAGTCTAGTTATCGGGAGTGGTACTTTTACTAGATTTTTGAATCCTGACATGCAATATGATTTCAAAATTTTAACTAAGTTTTTCATACATAAAATTGATAAACTTAACATCCGTACGGTTTGATCGTCGAAAAAATCATTTCAAATTAATCTTGTAATCCAGGAACGAGTCGTGTTGGGAGTGGTACTTTTACTGAATTTTTATAATCCTGACATGCAAGATGAATTTCAATTTGTTAATATATTTTTTATATGACTAAAATTGATATATCTTAACATCCGTCGGTTGGATAGTCTAATAAATCTTTCAAAATTAATCTTCTAAATCAGAAACGCGTCTCATTGTCGGCAGTGGTATTTTACTGGATTTTTCTAATCTGTCATGCAAGATGAATTTCAAATTTGTTAATATTTTTTATATGACTAAAATTGAATATATCTTAACATCCGTACGGTTGGGATCATCGAAAAAAATTATTTTAAAATTAATCTTGTAAATCGGGAACGAGTCTCGTTGTGGTAGTGGTACTTTACTGGATTTTTAATCCTGACATGCAAGATGAATCAAATTTGTTAATATATTTTTCATATGACTAAAATTGATATATCTTAAACATCGTACGGTTGGATAGTCTAAAAAATCATTTCAAATTAATCTTCTAAAAGAAACGCGTCTCGTTGTCGGGAGTGGTACTTTTACTGGATTTTCTAATCCTGTCATGCAAGATGAATTTCAAATTTGTT
>NW_027421755.1:0-35204 GCF_009905375.1 Apium graveolens
GGCAACAAAACCCGATAAGCGATCAATCAAAACCCTCTCCATTATATCACGAGACTATTTCAAGTTCGCGGCCTCGGCGCATTCCACATTGCATAGTATGGACTCAAATAATGAATTCTTCCTTGACTATCCTGATGTTCATCCTATGCATGCCTTCAACAACACAGGCATTAGAAATAAATATTAAAATTAGTTGCATACCAAGTAGTTGGAAAAGAATATATATAAATGCAATTGCAATAAAAATTGGACGGTACAAAAGGAATCGAACCAACTCCAAGAGAAAATAAGTTAACACATACAGTAGAGTGGAGAGGGAGGGTCGACAGAGAAAGAGGGGGAGAGAGAGTTGTCCTGATACCTAAATTTCAAGAGTTATGCTCAGTGATCAGGGATGGCAGAGACTTTCGAACAAATTCCAAATCACCAGTTTTGTTATATATATCTACTATCATTGCACTTAAAAGTGGAGGCTGGCTGCATGGCTGCAGAACAGTTTTCCCCGGATCAGTACTTATAACAACAACAATTAATTAAGCTCAACAAAATGAAGCACAAAAGTATTACAAGCTTAAAGAGAAGCTGGACTAGTTATGCTACAGAATAATATTGCAGGTTTGCCTTATGCATAATTAGGACAGAAGTTAGAGAAAGGAACATGTTCAACAACATGCTTCTAGGGGAGTTGAGCCGGACCTCCTCCGAACCTCAACGTCTGGCTCGAGATAGATGTTCCTTTCTGGTAAAAATGTATCTGGCTCAACTCCCCTAAAAGCATAGATTACGGATAATAAGCGCAGGCTGTAGCTGAACATAATCCTGTACAACTTAGCGCACCTGAACCAAATTGAACAAAGGGTTTTACGTTGATGACATAATTTCTTAGCCCCGGTTCTAAGAATTATACCCGGGCTAAGAAATTATACATATATATACAAAAACCTATGAGATTGATTGCTTTTTTGACAAAAGAATTATAATTGGTATTACCATGTTACAGAACATTTAGTACAAAATTAGATACATAATTACAAAATTTAAAATGAAAAAAAAATCAGAATTTGCTTAGTGAGAAGTGAGTATATAAATGGATTTATTTGTTATGTAATATATAGATCATAATTCATAAACAAGGCGAGGTCAAGCCAAGTCAAGTTCTAAGTGTAAACGAGTTGTGCTTTAGTATGCTTCGCTTCAAAATTGTTTGATCTCGCCTAGTTTGTGAACTCTAGCCAACTTGTGAATCATCTCAGCTCTCATATTACAGGTCCATATAGGCTACAACTTATATTTAATGTTCGATAGAGCATTCAGTTACACCAAGTTATTTTTTAATGTTAAATAGAGTACTCAAGTGATTTATGTTTTCTGTATGCAAGTGATTCAAAATCTTAAGAAGCAACTAGTTATTGCTTTTACTATGAAGCAAAACTTATTTTCTTGCATAAGCACAAGGCCTTGTTACTAGATTCCGTGTGGATTAAATTTTAAAATAAAATGCAGGTGACATCTAAGAAGAAAAGTATAGCAGGTGAGGCAGGAATGATTTTACAAGAAAAAGTGAAGCAATTGGCTCCTGCAACATAAACTGTAGTGGATAGGTAAACTGTTATTCTATACCTTAATAGGAGAGAGATTTTGACCAATAAAAATGTATCTGGTAAGCCAAACACCAGCTGCAACACTATCTTCCTCAACAATAACCAGATGTTCATCACCATTATTTTAAATTCCCAACCCACCTCTATCTTCCTCAACGATAACCAACTAATTTCACTCTTCACACTCTCAACTCACCCCTTTTCTCTGTTACTTCTGAAGCAACTAATAACAGCAACAACAATGCGCCTTCTTTGAATAAAACTGGTGAATCTTCTTCACCACCCATCACTCTTGTTTCTCAAGACTCTGTTCCTCTTGCAGGTGTCATTCAGTTTGAAAAACCCAGCTTTTCTGCTCGGATTATTTGTTGGCTTCTAGTAAAAGCTGTACTAGATCAGGCCGATTTTGACTAATGGCCAAATGAAGTAAAGTTTGACCATCAGCATCAGCTGACTCAACAGCCTTCCAAGAAGGATCACTTTATCTAATACATCTCTAATTTCATCCATAGCATCATCGATAACAAGTTGAATCAGAGCAGGAGATCCAACAAACATGATTTTTATAGCACTATCAATAAACACTTGTTCGTGCAATTGAAAACTGACTGAAACTAGTAAAGATCTTTCCGCAAGTGGGTTGTCTGATTGGATCGAAAAGTAAATGGGTTGCATCAAATTTTGGTTTTTGTTGATGTATGGGGATTAAGATTGTAGATCTGGGCAGTGAGGCGGAGAGAGAGGAGATGTATGTGTTTATCTTTGTCCAGTGTGCTGTGTTTCTCAATATTATCCAAGGGCTGTAAGTTGATTGCATACTAGCAATCCGTGTTAGACCCGTTCATCAAATAAATAAGTGACACGTACTCTATTATGTAGCTCAGATTACCATCTCCACCAGATACAGGGTAATAAAATTATTAAAAGATAAATTAGCGGAGGTAGAGATTTTGATATCAAAAACTTTAAAATTTCAAGTGATTTTTATTTTATTTTTAAAATTCAATTAATCCTTATATGATTTCTTTATAGGAGTATATATAAAAGTTAATAAATTAATATAGTATATCCATATAAGAAGATCAACTAATATTTAATTGATCTCCTTATCACGCTAAACTACGATCACGGCTATTTTCTAATTTTTTTTATAATTTTTATTATAAATCTATAATTATTATATATTTACATAAATATATTAAAATTAATATATGATTGAATAAATAAAATTTAAAATTTATTTATATATTAACGCAATTCATGTATTGCACAAGATATAAAATATTATTATTCAATAGTGAGTTTGTGGACTGCTCTTGCAACCTAAAGTTACCACTTACAAGTCACACACAATCAATGGTTGAGTTATAATAGACTAAAGAGAGAAAAATGAAGTAATAAATAATTGAAGAGTTTGTGAATGACTTTTTTAATGATATAACTAATTATTTTAAAAATATTTGTCAACGATTCAACCGTGTGAAGTTTAATAGATATATATATATATATATTAGTGACATAACTAAAGTTACATATGAAAATAAGTTTATTTGGTTTGTCATTTGACTATTACATCTAACTAGTATTTAATCTTGAATTGGTGTTTTAATTATTTTAAAAATATTTTTCAACGATATAACCATATGGATTTTAATAGATATATATTAGTGATATAACCAAAATTTCATATCAAAATAGTTTTATTTGGTTTGCCATTTTAACAGTTAAGCGTTTGAGTAATACCACTAACTAGTGTTTAATCCTAAATTAGTGTTTCGATTATTTAAAAAATATTTTTCAACGATCCAACCGTATGGATGTAAATATATATATATATATATATCAGTGATATAACCAAAATTTCATATCAAAATAAATTTATTTGGTTTGGCATTTTAACAGTCAAACATCAATTCGACTAGTACAATTAATTAGTGTCTAGTTCTGAATTTGTGTTCCGATTATTTAAAAATATTTTTCATCGATCCAACCGTATGGATAACAATATATATATATATATTAGTGATATAATCAATGTTTCATATTAAATTATTTTATCAAAATATTTAATTTTTTTCTGAAATTCTTGAAATGTCACCCAAAAATATAAATGTTGACATTAATATGGTTGGATCATGAAATAATATTTTTTAAAAATTGAAATTATCAAAAATCATGTGTTAATTTACGACGGAATCCGTCATAAATTGTTATCTGCAAAAAAATTGAGAAAAATTAAATTTACCGCCAAAATTTTTGGAAAAAAATTTAAATTTCCCTCTTTGATAACTTACGACGAATTTTAATTTTCGCCGTGAATTGGATGTTCCAATATTTTCCGTGACAAATATTTCGTCATAAATTTAGATGAAATATTTTTTTATATTTATTTCAAGTTAATAGTTTAATAAAAATATTTAACTTACGACGAAATGTTCAAATCGTCGGAACTTCAAATGATTTTTATTTTCCCGCCAAAAAATTGGGAAAAAGTTAAATTTCCCTTTTTGATAACTTACGAAGAATTTTAATTTCCGTCGTAAATTTTAATAAAAATAATTAACTTACGATGAAATGTTTAAATCGTCACAACTTCAAATAATTTTTATTTTTATTTAATCATGTCGTCCAGAATTTTATTAATAAAATACTAAACTTACGACGGTTTTTGGTTTCGTCATAAATAATTACGACGTTTTACTTGTTTCCGTCGTAAGTTTGGCACGCATTTTTTTCCGTCGTAAGTTGGGCGTCGTAATTGGCCTATTTTGTTGTAGTGGGTTTAACAACTTGCTTTGAGTCCAAGATATATTTTTCGACTTCTACTCGTTCCAGGTTTTACAATCAACAAAATCAAAATCTTAATCATTATTCCTAATTCCATCAATGACCTCTTTTACTAGTAAGTGTAAAACTTTACATTTTTTGAAATTTTACTAGTAATTTGTATAGGTCAACTTCGAAATTTGGGGTTGTAAGATCGTGCTTTGTATCACTTGTTTGAAAAGTGAATGGGATTTAACCAAAACTCCGCTAATATTATTAACATAAATTGAAAAATACTTTTATTTCACTGAATAACAAAAGTACAATTATATATTTTGTTACCACAGACCTACATCCTACATCTCTCTCTCTCTCTCAAATTCACTCGGTACATGTTATAAACTTGTTAGGGTGGTGTATTTATATTCCCTCGTAGCATTACCTCAATGCTTGCTTATGTAATCTATCAGCTGTCCCACGTGATTAAATATACATATAATTGTAACAAGCATAACAATTTTAAATATGTGAGATCCTGCATCTACAAGTTTCAATAAAGTCTTTCTTCTTTCTAAGATTTAATTTTATGAACCAGCTAGTCCACCTTGCATATAGTGCCGAAGAATTGACAATAGTATGCAACATTAATCTTCCAATCTTGAATCTTAAGCGTATATAACTGATGCATCCATGGATGGTTTTATTTCTTTCATTCATGTTTCTCCTTCACAATTGTTTTGTTTGACCTAACTAGTTGCTGCTCATGGGATTTCAAGAACTTTGACTATTTTCTGTTTTATTATTTTATCTATATTATTAATATTTCACCGGGAAGAGTTTGAATTCTGACAATCACACATAATGCTAAAAAAACTGGAAGTGGGACTAGAGGAACAATATCTAGTCCTTGGAAATTCTTTGGAAATTCCTTTATCATACATTCTTGCATAATTAATGAATTCTGAATAAAATTTTAGATTGGAAGTGGGACTAGAGGAACAATATCTAGTCCATCTCAAGACATATTACAACCGACTAAGAAACTGGCTAGCTCTATTGGATTAACATATAACAATTAGGTAGGACGATTAGCAACATTTTCATCATATTAAATAAAATTTCAACTAGTTAGGATAATTAACTAGTCGTTCATGAGAACATATGCAACTAAGCAGATTCAGCTTGTTCGTATAAAATTTTAATATTGTACCAACTGTAGAAAATCGTGGCTACGTGGGTAACGAGTAAAATAAATTTTTTTCAATTTTCGGCCAAAAGAGAAATATAAAATCTGAATCGAGTGATCTTGGTATCGAAAAAATCGATAGCCTCTCATCAATATTTCATATTAATAAACCGGTCCACCCAAAGGTGCCTCTGTATATATATCTTATCAAATTCTTACATAGAATTTAATTTAAAATACCAATATCGAATTGATATCCTAACTATGATTTCAACATTTGACAAACAATCTAATCTTGAATTGAAGAAAAAAATTCACGAAGAATCCGTGGATATGAAATACTTCATGTTTTCAACAATTTGTCAATTATTAACGAGCTCGACTTCGAAGTGTAAGTATAAAAGAAAGAATTGAATGTAAATATTCTATAAGGAATATTTGTCAGTTAATTAAGAAAATATTTAAAATAAATTCCTTGAACAATTGAAAGAGAGTATAAATCGGTGTGAGCCTGAATAAGATAATCACAATTTTGAATAGAACTTCGTGGATCAAATAAAAGAATTGGAAAAGTCCTGGTTCATATAATTTTTTTAAAGTCATTGGTAATATCAGAAGTTCAAGGTAGATAACTAAAAGGATTTCTTGATGTGACTTATCAAGGAAATATGAATGATACAAAGTTTTAAGGGTGTAGCTTGACGAGGAGTAAATGACAAAATAAATCACCGATTATCCTAAATCTCACAATTACCCATTTGAGGATGATCCCACCTCCTCGCCTTCATAGTTACATATTCCAACTAGTGTGTCTCTTAACATCATTTAAGTCACTCATTAATTCGGTATCACAATTACATATATTATTCCAGTAATTTTTCTCGAAGACCTTACTCCATATTATTTTAAAGGCATATGTTAAGCCGATAGGGTCCAACTACATGCATTCGTCACAAATTACAAGTGGCCAGTTCCTTTTGGGAACAGATCAAAGAGATCTCTCATGGATCTTAATGTAGTCCATAAGTTCAGGGCCATGTGTGTGTAAGTAAACATATGCTACCAAATTGATAGAGGTTTACGAATATATATCTGTAATCTCTAATAACAATTCTGCCGAAATTTTTTACTTTAGAGTCACTAGTCTCTCCATTTAGTAGGTTTCAAGATTGAACCATCATTCATTATAGTCCTATGCAATTCCATTGCGGATATATCAACGATTTTATAAAGTCATCGATCTCCGGGTTGACCCATCATGGTCTAACGTATGAAGCATACTCATAATATCATGATATAGCTTGCTCGTCTTACGATAACGTCCTCATACAGAGTGGAACTCTTTTTTAAGGGTAATAAAATCATCAAGGGTGTAGTGGATACTATATTTGGCGAATATAATGTTTATAGGGTATTGGATCCTAATAAGAAAATAATACATCTAAATATAATTCGTAACTTATTAACCCATTAACCTTAAATCTGTAATCATAATGAGACTTCATGGTTCTCACGGGTAAAATCCCGAATTTTTGACATCAGTAAAAGACCTTTATGAATAGTAACCTTGCAGTTCAATAAAAACTTTTACGAAAACACCTATATATGAGCTTTTAAAATAAAATTTCTAGTTGATAGTGTGATTTTACGTACCAAATGAGTGTATGTAAAAGCCCTTCGTTTTCGGAGAAAACGAACTTTATAATCTTACGGACTATCGAGGAATACGAGAATCACATTACGATCAAGAATTTAGAATTCTAAAAATGAAAATCCAAGTATAAGGTTTCAAAGCATAAATGATTTATAAGAAAGGATTTACCCAACGAATAGATTACGAAGATTTACCACAAAAATGAATAAGCGACCAAGCGAATCCGTAAGTGAATGAATGAACCAACTAAGGCCATACAAATCCCATGCAAAAATATGCCAACCAAATTAGTACAAGGAGAAACCAAATTGGTTGATCAATTTGAACGAAGTTCGAAATATGGTTCCTTAAAACAAGAATTCTTGTTATTCATCATTAAAAGTTTGACAAATCCATGTACTAGCCAATGGCTAGCCTTAGAAAATAGATGCATCTTCAATTATTAAACATATATACATATAACATATCACACATATCACTGAATACTTCTAAAGGAATCCAATCCAAGCAACGCGCTCTCTCTCTCTCTCTCTCTCTCTCTCTCTCTTCAAGTACACAATGCTGATTTTCAAGAACACCACGGAAAGAAGAATTCAAATCTCATGTTCTACTGATTCATAAATCATCAAATTTTAACCAAATCTCCTCCATATAATGGGTAAGCTACTTACCAAATTTGGAGCCCATCAATGAAGTTTTCAATTTTATAAAAATGATTTAAGTTGAGGATAAATAGTAACTCCGAAAATTACTAACTTGTTTTCTTGATTTTTCATGGAAGTTTAAGTCTCCTAAAGCTAGACCAAGGCTTCATCAAGGATATTAGGACTTAATCAAGTATTATAAAGCTTCAAGGAAGGTATAAACATCATCAACCCTTTGATTTGCTTGAGTTATAAGATTGAGTATGAGTTATGTTTAAGTAAATGCTGATTGATTGAGTTTGGATTGTAAAAAGTTAGGTTTTAATGGTTGATTGTTATGGATTTATGTAAGTGATTATTTTATATAGTTTAGGGAATGATCTTGCAAGAAATATGAAATAATTGGTGTTTGAGTTGTTGCCAATGAAATTAACGTAATTAAAATCGGGAATCATTGCGCGTATAGCCGTCGTAATGTCTGTTTATATTTATGACTGTTTTAAACAATAAATACAACTATAAATTTAATGTTTTTATACACCACTAGACATGGATTTAAATTTCTTGTGTTTTAGTATGTAAACATATAAAAATCGTGCTGAGAAGATTTACGGATTAGGAGAAAAGTTCGGTTTAGTGAACGTAATCGAGAAAAGCAAATTGCTACCTAGTTTTGACTTTAAGGGTATAATTGAGGCCTTTAACCATTTTTTAAAATCATGAAACTTGCTCAGTAGCTTAGTTATATAATGGGAAAGCACTCTTTAAATATTTAGTTAAAGATGTTAATTTTTTTATTTTATAAAAATGTCGGAGCCGAGGTCACGCAAGGAGTTATCACCAAGAACACCTACTACCATTAAACCGTCACTTCAGGATTTTCACCCCTGCTACCAGAAAACCATTTTCAATTATTTGGTTCTAAATTTTGTCTAGATCATGCACGAGAAAATGGTACATCAATTCAGTTAACGGTTTGAGAGAAATCAATGTTTAAGTGAAAGCAGTATGAATAGTAAAACTCTGTAGTTGACCGAACATTTAAAATGCTTTTGACCTATTTAAATTCATTTTATCAAAATGAAACTTTTATGATATATATTAAAAACACTCCAGAATCTACTCGATGTGGTTTCGTAATAAAATATTAATTTTTGATTTATTTAAAATTTTAGAGTGCGATTCGCATAATAGTAACATTGGGTAAAGTCAACTCTTTAAGACCACTTTGACCGTCCGTTTCGAACAAGGATTGATACTTATTTCGATTCGATAGATTATTGAAAATTATGAAGTATTGTACTTATTAGAAATATTAGTCCATACATTCTTGTTAATAAATTCCTTATATGGTTACTATTCGGTGGATTGATACTTATATGATTTCTTTATAGGAGTATATATAAAAAGTTAATAAATTAATATAGTATATCCATATAAGAAGATCAACTAATATTTAATTGATCTCCTTATCACGCTAAACTACGATCACGGCTATTTTCTATTTTTTTTATAATTTTTATTATAAATCTATAATTATTATATATTTACATAAATATATTAAAATTAATATATGATTGAATAAATAAAATTTAAAATTTATTTATATATTAACGCAATTCATGTATTGCACAAGATATAAAATATTATTATTCAATAGTGAGTTTGTGGAGTGCTCTTGCAACCTAAAGTTACCACTTACAAGTCACACACAATCAATGGTTGTGTTATAATAGACTAAAGAGAGAAAAATGAAGTAATAAATAATTGAAGAGTTTGTGAATGACTTTTTTAATGATATAACTAATTATTTTAAAAATATTTGTCAACGATTCAACCGTGTGAAGTTTAATAGATATATATATATATATATATATATATATATATTAGTGACATAACTAAAGTTACATATGAAAATAATTTTATTTGGTTTGTCATTTGACTATTACATCTAACTAATATTTAATCCTGAATTGGTGTTTTGATTATTTTAAAAATATTTTTCAACGATACAACCATATGGATTTTAATAGATATATATTAGTGATATAACCAAAATTTCATATCAAAATAGTTTTATTTGGTTTGCCATTTTAACAGTTAAGCGTTTGAGTAGTACCACTAACTAGTGTTTAATCCTAAATTAGTGTTTCAATTATTTACAAAATATTTTTCAACGATCCAACCGTATGGATGTAAATATATATATATATATATATATATATATATATATATATATATATATATATATATATATTAGTGATATAACCAAAATTTCATATCAAAATAAATTTATTAGGTTTGGCATTTTAACAGTCAAACATCAATTCAACTAGTAGAACTAATTAGTGTCTAGTTCTGAATTTGTGTTTCGATTATTTAAAAATATTTTTCATCGATCCAACCATATGGATAACAATATATATATATATATATATATATATATTAGTGATATAATCAATATTTCATATTAAATTATTTTATCAAAATATTTAATTTTTTTCTGAAATTCTTGAAATGTCACCCAAAAATATAAATGTTGACATTAATATGGTTGGATCATGAAATAATATTTTTTAAAAATTGAAATTATCAAAAATCATGTGTTAATTTACGACGGAATCCGTCATAAATTGTTATCTGCAAAAAAATTGAGAAAAGTCAAATTTACCGCCAAAATTTTGGGAAAAAATTTAAATTTCCCTCTTTGATAACTTACGACGAATTTTAATTTTCGCCGTGAATTGGATGTTCCAATATTTTCCGTGACAAATATTTCATCATAAATTTAGATGAAATATTTTTTTATATTTATTTCAAGTTAAAAGTTTAATAAAAATATTTAACATACGACGAAATGTTCAAATCGTCGGAACTTCAAATGATTTTTATTTTCCCGCCAAAAAATTGGGAAAAAGTTAAATTTCCCTTTTTGATAACCTACGACGAATTTTAATTTCCGTCGTAAATTTTAATAAAAATAATTAACTTACGATGAAATGTTTAAATCGTCGTAACTTCAAATAATTTTTATTTTTGTTTAATCATGTCGTCCAGAATTTTATTAATAAAATACTAAACTTACGACGGTTTTTGGTTTCGTCATAAATAATTACGACGTTTTACTTATTTCCGTCGTAAGTTTGGCACGCATTTTTTTCCGTCGTAATTGGCCTATTTTGTTGTAGTGGGTTTAACAACTTTCTTTGAGTCCAAGATATGTTTTTCGACTTCTACTCGTTCGAGGTTTTACAATCAACAAAATCATAATCTTAATCATTATTCCTAATTCCATCAATGACCTATTTTACTAGTAAGTGTAAAACTTTACATTTTTTGAAATTTTACTAGTAATTTGTATAGGTCAACTTCGAAATTTGGGGTTGTAAGATCGTGCTTTGTATCACTTGTTTGAAAAGTGAATGGGATTTAACCAAAACTTCGCTAATATTATTAACATAAATTGAAAAATACTTTTATTTCACTGAATAACAAAAGTACAATTATATATTTTGTTACCACAGACCTACATCCTACATCTCTCTCTCTCTCTCTTAAATTCACTCGGTACATGTTATAAACTTGTTAGGGTGGTGTATTTATATTCCCTCGTAGCATTTCCTCAATGCTTGCTTATGTAATCTATCAGCTGTCCCAGGTGATTAAATATACATATAATTGTAACAAGCATAACAATTTTAAATATGTGAGATCCGGCATCTACAAGTTTCAATAAAGTCTTTCTTCTTTCTAAGATTTAATTTTATGAACCAGCTAGTCCACCTTGCATATAGTGCCGAAGAATTGACAATAGTATGCAACATTAATCTTCCAATCTTGAATCTTAAGCGTATATAACTGCTGCATCCATGCATGGTTTTATTTCTTTCATTCATGTTTCTCCTTCACAATTGTTTTGTTTGACCTAACTAGTTGCTGCTCATGGGATTTCAAGAACTTTGACTATTTTCTGTTTTATTATTTTATCTATATTATTAATATTTCACCGGGAAGAGTTTGAATTCTGACAATCACACATAATGCTAAAAAAACTGGAAGTGGGACTAGAGGAACAATATCTAGTCCTTGGAAATTCTTTGGAAATTCCTTTATCATACATTCTTGCATATTTAATGAATTCTGAATAAAATTTTAGATTGGAAGTGGGACTAGAGGAACAATATCTAGTCCATCTCAAGACATATTACAACCGACTAAGAAACTGGCTAGCTCAATTGGATTAACATATAACAATTAGGTAGGACGATTAGCAACATTTTCATCATATTAAATAAAATTTCAACTAGTTAGGATAATTAACTAGTCGTTCATGAGAACATATGCAACTAAGCAGATTCAGCTTGTTCGTATAAAATTTTAATATTGTACCAACTGTAGAAAATCGTGGCTACGTGGGTAACGAGTAAAATAAATTTTTTTCAATTTTCGGCCAAAAGAGAAATATAAAATCTGAATCGAGTGATCTTGGTATCGAAAAAATCGATAGCCTCTCATCAATATTTCATATTAATAAACCGGTCCACCCAAAGGTGCCTCTGTATATATATCTTATCAGATTCTTACATAGAATTTAATTTAAAATACCAATATCGATTTGATATCCTAACTATGATTTCAACATTTGACAAACAATCTAATCTTGAATTGAAGAAAAAAATTCACGAAGAATCCGTGGATATGAAATACTTCATGTTTTCAACAATTTGTCAATTATTAACGAGCTCGACTTCGAAGTGTAAGTATAAAAGAAAGAATTGAATGTAAATATTCTATAAGGAATATTTGTCAGTTAATTAAGAAAATATTTAAAATAAATTCTTTGAACAATTGAAAGAGAGTATAAATCGGTGTGAGCCTGAATAAGATAATCACAATTTTGAATAGAACTTCGTGGATCAAATAAAAGAATTGGAAAAGTCCTGGTTCATATAATTTTTTTAAAGTCATTGGTAATATCAGAAGTTCAAGGTAGATAACTAAAAGGATTTCTTGATGTGACTTATCAAGGAAATATGAATGATACAAAGTTTTAAGGGTGTAGCTTGACGAGGAGTAAATGACAAAATAAATCACCGATTATCCTAAATCTCACAATTACCCATTTGAGGATGATCCCACCTCCTCGCCTTCATAGTTACATATTCCAACTAGTGTGTCTCTTAACATCATTTAAGTCACTCATTAATTCGGTATCACAATTACATATATTATTCCAGTAATTTTCCTCGAAGACCTTACTCCACATTATTTTAAAGGCATATGTTAAGCCGATAGGGTCCAACTACATGCATTCGTCACAAATTACAAGTGGCCAGTTCCTTTTGGGAACAGATCAAAGAGATCTCTCATGGATCTTAATGTAGTCCATAAGTTCAGGGCCATGTGTGTGTAAGTAAACATATGCTACCAAATTGATAGAGGTTTACGAATATATATCTGTAATCTCTAATAACAATTCTGCCGAATTTTTTTACTTTAGAGTCACTAGTCTCTCCATTTAGTAGGTTTCAAGATTGAACCATCATTCATTGTAGTCCTATGCAATTCCATTGCGGATATATCATCGATTTTATAAAGTCATCGATCTCCGGGTTGACCCATCATGGTCTAACGTATGAAGCATACTCATAATATCATGATATAGCTTGCTCGTCTTACGATTACATCCTCATACAGAGTGGAACTCTTTTTTAAGGGTAATAAAATCATCAAGGGTGTAGTGGATACTATATTTGGCGAATATAATGTTTATAGGGTATTGGATCCTTATAAGAAAATAATACATCTAAATATAATCCGTAACTTATTAACCCATTAACCTTAAATCTGTAATCATAATGAGACTTCATGGTTCTCACGTGTAAAATCCCGAATTTTTGACATCGGTAAAAGACCTTTATGAATAGTAACCTTGCAGTTCAAAAAAAACTTTTACGAAAACACCTATATATGAGCTTTTAAAATAAAATTTCTAGTTGATAGTGTGATTTTACGTACCAAATGAGTGTATGTAAAAGCCCTTCGTTTTCGGAGAAAATGAACTTTATAATCTTACGGACTATCGAGGAATACGAGAATCACATTACGATCAAGAATTTAGAATTCTAAAAATGAAAATCCAAGTATAAGGTTTCAAAGCATAAATTATTTATAAGAAAGGATTTACACAACGAATAGATTACGAAGATTTACCACAAAAATGAATAAGCGACCAAGCGAATCCGTAAGTGAATGAATGAACCAACTAAGGCCATACAAATCCCATGCAAAAATATGCCTACCAAATTAGTACAAGGAGAAACCAAATTGGTTGATCAATTTGAACGAAGTTCGAAATATGGTTCCTTAAAACAAGGATTCTTGTTATTCATCATTAAAAGTTTGACAAATCCATGTACTAGCCAATGGCTAGCCTTAGAAAATAGATGCTTCTTCAATTATTAAACATACATACATATTACATATCACACATATCACTGAATACTTCTAAAGGAATCCAATCCAAGCAACGCGCTCTCTCTCTCTCTCTCTCTCTCCAAGAACACAATGCTGATTTTCAAGAACACCACGGAAAGAAGAATTCAAATCTCATGTTCTACTGATTCATAAATCATCAAATTTTAACCAAATCTCCTCCATATTATGGGTAAGCTACTTACCAAATTTGGAGCCCATCAATGAAGTTTTCAATTTTATAAAAATGATTTAAGTTGAGGATAAATAGTAACTCCGAAAATTACTAACTTGTTTTCTTGATTTTTCATGGAAGTTTAAGTCTCCTAAAGCTAGACCAAGGCTTCATCAAGGATATTAGGACTTAATCAAGTATTATAAAGCTTCAAGGAAGGTATAAACATCATCAACCCTTTGATTTGCTTGAGTTATAAGATTGAGTATGAGTTATGTTTAAGTAAATGCTGATTGATTGAGTTTGGATTGTAAAAAGTTAGGTTTTAATGGTTGATTGTTATGGATTTATGTAAGTGATTATTTCATATATTTTAGGGAATGATCTTGCAAGAAATATGAAATAATTGGTGTTTGAGTTGTTGCCAATGAAATTAACGTAATTAAAATCGGGAATCATTGCGCGTATAGCCGTCGTAATGTCTGTTTATATTTATGACTGTTTTAAACAATAAATACAACTATAAATTTAATGTTTTTATACACCACTAGACATGGATTTAAATTTCTTGTTTTTTAGTATGTAAACATATAAAAATCGTGCTGAGAAGATTTACGGATTAGGAGAAAAGTTCGGTTTAGTGAACGTAATCGAGAAAAGCAAATTGCTACCTAGTTTTGACTTTAAGGGTATAATTGAGGCCTTTAACCATTTTTTAAAATCATGAAACTTGCTCAGTAGCTTAGTTATATAATGGGAAAGCACTCTTTAAATATTTAGTTAAAGATGTTAATTTTTTGATATTATAAAAATGTCGGAGCCGAGGTCACGCAAGGAGTTATCACCAAGAACACTTACTACCATTAAACCGTCACTTCAGGATTTTCACCCCTGCTACCAGAAAACCATTTTTAATTATTTGGTTCTAAATTTTGTCTAGATCATGCACGAGAAAATGGTACATCAATTCAGTTAACGGTTTGAGAGAAATCAATGTTTTAGTGAAAGCAGTATGAATAGTAAAACTCTGTAGTTGACCGAACATTTAAAATGCTTTTGACCTATTTAAATTCATTTTATCAAAATGAAACTTTTATGATAAATATTAAAAACACTCCAGAATCTACTCGATGTGGTTTCGTAATAAAATATTAATTTTTGATTTATTTAAAATTTTAGAGTGCGATTCACATAATAGTAACATTGGGTAAAGTCAACTCTTGAAGACCACTTTGACCGTCCGTTTCGAACAAGGATTGATACTTATTTCGATTCGGTAGATTATTGAAAATTATGAAGTATTGTACTTATTAGAAATATTAGTCCATACATTCTTGTTAATAAATTCCTTATATGGTTACTATTCGGTGGATTGATACTTATATGATATCTTTATAGGAGTATATATAAAAAGTTAATAAATTAATATAGTATATCCATATAAGATGATCAACTAATATTTAATTGATCTCCTTATCACGCTAAACTACGATCACGGCTATTTTCTAATTTTTTTTATAATTTTTATTATAAATCTATAATTATTATATATTTACATAAATATATTAAAATTAATATATGATTGAATAAATAAAATTTAAAATTTATTTATATATTAACGCAATTCATGTATTGCACAAGATATAAAATATTATTATTCAATAGTGAGTTTATGGAGTGCTCTTGCAACCTAAAGTTACCACTTACAAGTCACACACAATCAATGGTTGAGTTATAATAGACTAAAGAGAGAAAAATGAAGTAATAAATAATTGAAGAGTTTGTGAATGACTTTTTTAATGATATAACTAATTATTTTAAAAATATTTGTCAACGATTCAACCGTGTGAAGTTTAATAGATATATATATATATATATATATATATATATTAGTGACATAACTAAAGTTACATATGAAAATAATTTTATTTGGTTTGTCATTTGACTATTACATCTAACTAGTATTTAATCTTGAATTGGTGTTTTGATTATTTTAAAAATATTTTTCAACGATACAACCATATGGATTTTAATAGATATATATTAGTGATATAACCAAAATTTCATATCAAAATAGCTTTATTTGGTTTGCCATTTTAACAGTTAAGCGTTTGAGTAGTACCACTAACTAGTGTTTAATCCTAAATTAGTGTTTCGATTATTTAAAAAATATTTTTCAATGATCCAACTGTATGGATGTAAATATATATATATATATATATATATATATATATATATATATTAGTGATATAACCAAAATTTCATATCAAAATAAATTTATTAGGTTTGGCATTTTAACAGTCAAACATCAATTCGACTAGTAGAACTAATTAGTGTCTAGTTCTGAATTTGTGTTCCGATTATTTAAAAATATTTTTCATCGATCCAACCGTATGAATAACAATATATATATATATATATGTATTAGTGATATAATCAATATTTCATATTAAATTATTTTATCAAAATATTTAATTTTTTTCTGAAATTTCTTGAAATGTCACCCAAAAATATAAATGTTGACATTAATATGGTTGGATCATGAAATAATATTTTTTAAAAATTGAAATTATCAAAAATCATGTGTTAATTTACGACGGAATCCGTCATAAATTGTTATCTACAAAAAAATTGAGAAAAGTCAAATTTACCGCCAAAATTTTGGGAAAAAATTTAAATTTCCCTCTTTGATAACTTACGACGAATTTTAATTTTCGCCGTGAATTGGATGTTCCAATATTTTCCGTAACAAATATTTCGTCATAAATTTAGATGAAATAATTTTTTATATTTATTTCAAGTTAAAAGTTTAATAAAAATATTTAACTTACGACGAAATGTTCAAATCGTCGGAACTTCAAATGACTTTTATTTTCCCGCCAAAAAATTGGGAAAAAGTTAAATTTCCCTTTTTGATAACCTACGACGAATTTTAATTTCCGTCGTAAATTTTAATAAAAATAATTAACTTACGACGAAATGTTTAAATCATCGCAACTTCAAATAATTTTTATTTTTGTTTAATCATGTCGTCCAGATTTTTATTAATAAAATACTAAACTTACGACGGTTTTTGGTTTCGTCATAAATAATTACGACGTTTTACTTGTTTCCGTCGTAAGTTTGGCACGCATTTTTTTCCGTCGTAAGTTGGGCGTCGTAATTGGCCTATTTTGTTGTAGTGGATTTAACAACTTGCTTTGAGTCCAAGATATGTTTTTCGACTTCTACTCGTTCGAGGTTTTACAATCAACAAAATCATAATCTTAATCATTATTCCTAATTCCATCAATGACCTATTTTACTAGTAAGTGTAAAACTTTACATTTTTTGAAATTTTACTAGTAATTTGTATAGGTCAACTTCGAAATTTGGGGTTGTAAGATCGTACTTTGTATCACTTGTTTGAAAAGTGAATGAGATTTAACCAAAACTCCGCTAATATTATTAACATAAATTGAAAAATACTTTTATTTCACTGAATAACAAAAGTACAATTATATATTTTGTTACCACATACCTACATCCTACATCTCTCTCTCTCTCTCAAATTCACTCGGTACATGTTATAAACTTGTTAGGGTGGTGTATTTACATTCCCTCATAGCATTACCTCAATGCTTGCTTATGTAATCTATCAGTTGTCCTTCACAATTGTCTTGTTTGACCTAACTAGTTGCTGCTCATGGGATTTCAAGAACTTTGACTATTTTCTGTTTTATTATTTTATCTATATTATTAATATTTCACGGGGAAGAGTTTGAATTCTGACAATCACACATAATGCTAAAAAAACTGCTTCTTCATCGAGAAAAGCTAGCTAAATGTAGCAAAATAATTTTATTATAATGATTGATACGCGAATGCCTCTGTGTGTTTGGTTAGATTTGTCATCATGTGCTCACTCAGATTCATACGTTTCATGGTCTTCCATCATGTTCGAGGAGAACACTTGATGCTCTCAGCTCTACTCTCAATCCTCATAAGAAATGTACATGATACTAAATTATGGTAAGAGGATAAATGCGGACAATAAAGTCTGTGGATAAAATTTAATTACTTGATACATTATTTGTCTTCTCCCAAAAAAAACTCAATTTTCAGTACATTCTTAGTGGTACCATAAGCGCAATAGGTTTTTCTTAACCTTGAATTGTGTAACATTCTGGTGAGCAAATTTTTGAGGCAGAAGTGCATTTTCGAGTGTGTTAGTAACATGAGGTCTAAATTATTAATTGATTGGTAAAATATTACAAATGTTAAAATCGACAATATCTCGACAATATCTGGGAGGAACTAATCATATACCTTTTCATACATTTCAAGATTTGTCTCTTTCATGTTAGGTGCACTTGTGACCAAAGGGTGATAATTAAATTTATTATTTGGCCTCGAAATTTAATAAATATCCTAAAATTAAATAATGGAAAAATAGCAAGGAAGCATAACATATATTCCAACTTTTTTTGGATTAAGATCAAGAAAGCCAGCATAAGATGATTGGTAATTTATTTGTGAATGGTTTGTTACAGATGTCTAGTAGACTATGTAGTGAAATATAATAACATATGATATTTTTTAATATGACCCATTTTAAAAAGTGATTTACAAATTTGTTCAACTTTTAATATTAATTATAAAAATATCCTAAAATTCATTTTTTTCATAATTTAAATGTAATCATGATTTACTTTTACTTGCACGCATTTTTAAGATTTTTTTTATCAAATCTCTTATAAATCATTTAATCAATCAATCAATCAATGGTACCCAATAATACCTCCTATGACAGTGTCTGAGGTGGGTATATAGTACGCAACATTACCCTCATTCCAAAAAATAAAGAGGCTATTTCCTCAAAAGACCCACGCCTTGTGTGTGTGCACAAATATGTGTGTCATAGGTAAGCAATGATCCATAAACATAAGTATAATAAGCGAGGCAACGATAAACAATGATACAATACCTCATCCCATGACCTTCTTCACATGGGACTTACTATAAAAAGTTTCGTTTATTGGTTCATGGTCGTAAGCCCCCTTCTATTTCTCATTTTGCACTCCTTTTGATGCCTCAAACTTAATATTTCCCTTGGAGATCACTCTCCAAACTAAATATTTGAATTACCACAAACCTGTCCAAAAAAAACTAAAACAGCACACAACTCATCTACCATATCATATAATTAGTCATATAGCTTTAAAAAGGGACATTGTAGCACCTACACGAGTAACTAAGACTATTAATAACTATGAGAACAAACTACCAATCTTATTAAGTCTAAGTACTAGACAAAGAAAATTATAACAAGGTATCAAAAAGTGCACTAAATTACAAACTACACATGCAAACTAGGAAAGTCCAAACTAATCTGCCACCCTAATCCTCCTGTGCCAAAATCTCCTATCCGAGGTCATGTCATAACTGAGGTTTAGGGCCTTTAAGTCCAGCGTGATTAGATCAGACCAAGTCCTCCTTGGCCTCCCTCTCCTTCTCGATCCCGATACCACTAAGTCCTCCACCCTGCGCACTGGAGCAGCTACCCTTCTTCGCCTAATATGCCCAAACCAACGCAGTCGGCCTTCACTCACTTTTTCTGCAATAGGCGCAACTCGTAATTTAATCCTGAAAAAACTATTTGACAATCTATTCAATATGGTACGTCCACAAATCCACCTTAACATTCTCATTTCCGCCACCTCTAAACTACACTCTTGAGCCTTTTTCAATGCCCAACACTCCTACCCTTATAACAAGGCTGGTCTGATCGCTACCCTATAAAATTTTCCGTTTACTCTGAAACAAACCCTCCTACCACACAATACTCCTGTAGCAGCCCTCCATTTTAGCCATCCTGATTTGATACAATGTGTAACATCCATATCTATCCCCCTTTCTTATGCAAAATGGAACCCAAATACCTGAAATTATCTTTGGGGTAGTACTTGATCGTCCATCAGAACATCCACCCCCCATCATTCGGTTGATTACTAAAGTTACACCACAAATATTCCGTCTTAGACCTACTAACCCGCAATGCATTAGAATCCAATATAAACCTCCATCGCTCTAATGTTACATTAACTGCAACCCTTGTCTCCTTAATTATGACTATATCATCCGCGAATAACATACACCAAGGTACAATATCCTGAATTCCCCTAGTTAGAACATCCATTATATCTGCGAAAAGAAATGGGCTTAGCGAGGATCCTTGGTGAAGTCCTATTCCTACCAGAAAATAATGTGTATCCCCAACCGATGTTCGAACACACATCCTTACGTGAAAATACATCTCTTTTATCGCCCTCAAATATATCCATTGCACCCCTCTAGCCACCAAACTTTCCTAAATTACCTCACGCGGAACACTATCATATGCTTTCTCCAAATCTATGAACACCACGTGTAAGTCTTTACTATGTATACAATATTTCTCCATCAACTGTCTAAGAAGGTGAATTGCTTCCAAGGTCGACCTGCCCGACATAAAGTGAAATTGATTTTATGACACTTCCACCTTACTTCTTAAGCTATTTTCAATCACTCTTTCCCATAATTTCATAGTATGACATAAAAGTTTAATACCACGATAATTGCTACAGTCTTGTGCATCTCCCTTATTTTTATAAATCGTCACTACCATGCTAAGCCTCCATTCCTGTGGTATGTCACTAGTCCGAAGTATATTGTCGAATAACCTCGTTAGCCATTGCTCTCCCTCTTCACCCAAACACAACCATACCTTTATAGGTATTTAATCCGGCCCCGTAGCTTTAGCTCTCCCCATCTCATGTAATGCTCCCTTAACTTCGGCTCTGCTCATAGAAGGCTGAAAACCGAAGTCAAAGCTAGACTCACTATCTGCTCCTATCTCCCTAACACCGATTCTCTCCTTATTAAATAACTCCCTAAAATAGTTATGGCATCTGTTCCGAATATCCGTATCATTCACTAGAACAAGTCCATTGACATCCTTTATACACTTAACAAAACCTAAATCTCTTCTCCTCCTTTCTTAAACCTTCGCCAATCTATAAATACCATTTTGACCCTCTTTTATACCAAGGTGATTATACATAGCCTCATACGCCTTTGATTTTGCCTCCTCTACTATCTTCTTACCCGTACGTCAAGCTTCCTTACATAAAATTCTTCTCATGTCAACTTGTTCATCATCTTGGCAACACAAAAGTTCCCTAAAACGATCATGTTTAATTTTTACTCGCTCTTGCACCTCCTGGTCCCACCACCAAGCTTCCTTCTGCACCTGAACCTTTCTTGAGGTAACACCTAAGATATCTGTAGCTATATTTATGATTGTACATGCCAATCGATTCCACATTTTATTAACATTCTCATCATAAAATCTGTCTCTTGCCAAACCAATCCTTTCTTTAAAAATACCTACTTTGTCTCCCTATAGATTTTTCCATAAAATGTTTCGGTGTCACCTCTCTATTATCTTGTACTACTCTTTTCCTCATACATATATCCATTACCAACAAAAGATGTTGCATAGTACATGCCTCACCCGAGAATACTTTACAATCTTTACAATCCATGTTGCCTTTTCTCATATGAAGATAATCGATTTGTGAGTTATAACCTCCAATCCTAAAATTAATCAGATGATCATCCATTTTTTTAAAACAAGAATTAACAATCACTAATTCATGTTCCAATGCAAACTCCAAAAGATCCCACCCATTCCTGTTCCTCGTCCCAAAACCAAAACCCCCATGAATGACTATATAACCATCCGACTGTTCGCCAATATGACCATTAAAATCACCTCCTATATAAAAAATCTGGTCCCTAGGTATCAACCTAACTATTTCATCCAAACAATCCCAGAAATTCTTACCAAATCCAAACTATCACCACCACCGCCCCTACTTCTTACCAAATCCATCAATCAAAGATAACTCTATGACACGAAAACACACAACTTAAAAATGAAAAACACACACTATATAACAAGAAACTATAAAAAATGCAAATAAACTAAAAATAAATAAACAACAAGGAAATATATGTAATATCCCATATTTTCAAATATTATTATTATTATTTGGAATTGTTTATGTGATTTTTATGTGATTTTTATTGAATTATATGATAATTGGAATTGATTGGGTGTTTATATGTGATATTATTTGAGTATTTTAATTATTATATGTCCAGAATAAATATAGATAATTGTGATATTTTTCTGATAATTTTTTGATTGTTTTATGATTTTATAATGATTTATGAATTATTAATTATTTTCTGAATAATTACCAAAATTATTTTATAAAGCCGGGAATCGTCCAATTTCAACTGTTTTTATATTTTTACAACCTGAAACTCTTCCGAAAACTCTTTCCTAACCTAATCTGGTAATTCCGGACATTTTTCGTGTTTTGACTTTTTCGATCCGGATTACGGTTTGACCCATGCGCGGCACGACACAAGATTTTCAATACGATAGTTATTTCGATAAATCAACAAAACCCGTACTATCGAAAGACGGGATATTATTACATTATTTCCGTATAAAGTATTTTATAAGAAGCCCAGTTTTGATAATTTTCCAAATCTTATACTAAATTGTATCGTTTTAATAGTTACTTAGCGGCTAGGTAATCTATTTTCGGATCGCTTTGCAGTTACTTAGCGGCTAAGCAACAAATTTATCGATCCAATATAAGTCAATGCGTACCAATATTCTATAAGTATAAATAGCTTTTTATTTATTAATAATTATTATTAAAAATCAGTTTTTATTTTTATTTTTCAGAAAATCAGATTTTTCTCTCAAGAATTAGGGTTAGGGTTTGATTTGTTCTTGAAGATCAAAATAAATTTGGGAATGATTCTGTGGTCCAAATCACAAGTATGAATATCCGTTTTAAAGCTCTCAACATCCTCTTTCTGATTTTAGCATCAAAATCAACAAAGGATGGGTAATTTATAAAGTTGAATTTTAGGGTTTATATTTAAGTATTAGGGCTTTCGATTTTATGAGTTTTTGATTGTTTCCGATGATATAGTTAGCTTTATTATGATTAATATGATTTATTTGGACCGGTTTTATTGATGTTTTAGTTCAATATGTTAAAATCAGAGCTCTTGAGTATATCAGATTTTTGAATTGAATTTCTGGATTACCTGGTGTTTGTTTGTTAGTTTTAAGATTGTGATTAGTTTGGATATGAATTCAGGATTATTTTGATACCAGGATTGTAAGTTTTTGTTGAGTATTGGATGAATTTGATTTTCCGATGTATTCACCGGAGAATTAGACTTTTTGGATCGGAATAGTCGACTCGGGCAATTTTTTTGATTTCTGGGTTGGCGTATTTGTTCATAGTAAGATTTGGAATCGATTTGGTATTGAAATCGATCAAAACGAGGTTGATTGGATGTGTTCTGAGTGTTGTCGGAGTTCCGCCGGGCTTACCGCAGTCACCGGAAAACCTCGTCGGTTTCTGGGTTTTCAGAAATTCGGCAGGTATTCTTGGCGACCTGGTCGGTTTCTTGAGGACCCGGATATAACCCGACTTTGACCCGATTTAGATCCTGTTTTCTCCTATTCCAAAATCAAAAACATGTTTCTGCAATTCCTATTTTATTTTGAATCAAAAGGCAGTTTCTTTTATTCTAAAAATTCGTTTTTATTTTAAAAATCATTATTTATAATTCTGAAAATTTATTTTAATTCAAAACTAAATCCAAATTATTTAGTTAATTAATTTTAGTTGATAATTAATTATTTAGTTAGTCAATTAATTTAAATATTAATTGATTAATTAATTTAATTAGTTATTAAATAATTTTAATTCATAATATAATTAGATTTAATTATTTTAAATTGTTTTAAAAATTCTGAAAAATAGTTCAAGCTTTAAAATATTATTTTAAATTATTTTCCAGGATTGATAATTATTGTAAACATATTTTCGGGTGTTCGAGCCCTATTATTTAATTATTAAAAGATTTGGAGACTCCTTTTAATTCCGAAAAATGTTCAAAAATTCATAATAAATCAATCGTTCGTCCGTTTAATACGAAACGAACACGTACAGACTCAGAAAAATATTCTGATTTCATTAAAAATAATTTTGAGACCCAATTTTTTTTGGAAAGCTCCCTTGTTTTAGGAATCTTTCTGAGTCGATTTTTGATCGACAAATACTGTTATTGAGTCGAACCTTTTGACGAAACAAGTCATATATAATATGAATTATGTGATACATGAGTTATGTGCTTATGTACTATGTGAATTACGTGTGTATGTGGATCAAGAGTCCTGTATTTGTCTGTTATATTTATGTGTGGGCTATCGTATGGGTAGACGATAGGGTGTTGACGTGCAGTTCGTTGAGTAATTATCGATTAGATGATTAAAGTGTAATCTTTTAAATATAGATGCAGATCTCTCGAATTGATCGGGACAAGATGATGGATAAATAGTAAGATGGAATGATATTAGATATCTGGCTTCTAGCAATCACAGGAGCAGCATATCTGTAAAGTGTTGAAAAGCAGAACATTGATGCTTTGAGACAGAATGTCAGAATAAATGCGTCTTTGCGAGTGTGACTAACTGCTAAAAACCCAAAGGCAAGTATCCCTATCATCACTTATTGTTCAAGTTATATTTATTGTAAATCTTATGAATTGATCGGGACAAGACGATGGATAAATAGTAAGATGGAATGATATTGGATATCTGGCTTCTAGCAATCACAGGAGCAGCATATTTGTAAAGTGTTGAAAAGCAGGACATTGATGCTTTGAGACAGAATGTCAGAATAGATGCGTCTTTGTGAGTGTGACTAACTGCTAAAAACCCAAAGGCAAGTATATCTATCATCACTTATTGTTCAAGTGATATTTATTGTAAATCTTATCATGCAAGTATTGCTTTTCCTATTCACAGTTCAGAATAGATAAATGTTTTATATATCGCTGAATTAAATAATTCTGTTTATGCAAGTACCCTGTGCTATTTTATGTTCAGAATAGTTAAATGTTTTACTTATCAAATTACTGGATTTATAAATATTTTAGATTTTAAGAAAGATGATTTTGTTGCGAGAATTCCTACCCAAGTGATTGGGGGAATAAAAATTATTTAGGATGTCGAAGGATTCGGCTCCTTTTTTAATAAAAAAAGGTTTTAAGATTGGAATGGTTACTGGTTACTGGTTATTGGTTACAGCATAGGTGATCGAGATAACAGTCCAGCTGTAATATCTTTCAAGGCTAGTTATGCCTTTTCTGGCACCCTATAGGTACCGTATGTCTTCGGGATACGGGTAGTACCTATATTTACGGTATGGGTGCGGGATACCGGTGTTGTTTCGCGACTGATCATCGGGAACATCATAAAATGTTATTGGTTCCAATCTAAATTGATATCTAAATTTCTTTATGGTTTTGATAATCATAGAATAAATGATTTATCAACTGATTCTGTTTTGGATTAAAAGTGAATTGCGGATTTGATTCAGTTCTGATTTATGTGGATACTTAGTTTATTGTTAAATATCAAAGGTGGTACTAATATAGATGATTGATGTTGACTTCAATATGGAATGTTATGAGCATCAAAGTTCGTATTGATATCTAATTTGATATGACAACAAAATAAGTATTATCGTCAAGAGTTCGGTTTTGAGTAAAATTTATGATTCAATCTGTAATCATTGTTTCTTGTTATTATTGTTTACGACATTTCCGTAAACACTGTTTTACGAGTTTTATTCTCGTCAAGATTCAAAGTATTGCTGAAGCATTTCGCTCGAAAATATCAAAAAGGGTTTTGAATACAGCGAGAGACAATTATCTGATTTTTCAATAAATTTTTTGATTCAGCAATTATGATTTTAAATGTTCTGCTCTATTGCGGATGTCGGTTTTTTTATCAAAAGACTTTATATATGCTATAATGAACTTACTGAGCATTTCTTTCGCTCATACTTGCCTGTTTTCAAATTTAACCTCCAGTGAGGATTAGCTTGCGTTGTTTAGCTGCATAATTCAAGAAAGCAAGGAAGAAGCTTTTGGAAGGTGGTTGGTCCAGGGTTTGCGGACTAGTGTAAGTTTTATTGTGTAAAATGGTTTATATTATATTATATTATAGTTGTGTATATTATTTGGGCCTAGTATACTTCATTTCGAAGTTATACTAGTGGGTTTAGTTTTGAGTTGGAATTTATTGAAAAGAGTTTTAAAAGGAAGTGCAAATTTTATTTATGGAATTTGGATATCTTGTTTCTAGAACTATAACCTTAAAAGATCTTGGATTAGTTTGTGGTCATAAATGATAAATATCTTCCGCTGGCATTTAGTTATTGATTAAACAAATTAATTTAGATTGAGATTTTATAGTGATGACCAAATCCTCTGACCCCGGATTTGGGGGCGTTACAGGTTTGTATCAGAGCTGAGGTTATAGTAAACTAGAAACGAGAGTATGTAGGAGTGTGTATAGCTATGTGAGGACGCTTGAGCTCATATCGAGTTCCTGTTGGACTATTGGATATAGTACCAACAATTAAGTTAAGATAAGGCGTATTCGTTTGAGATGATTGTGCTGAGCTGGATGGAACTCCGGGAAGCTGCAAACTTCTATTATGGATTGTGGAATCTTCCGAGGCTACTACGATTCAACGACGATGACGATTATCGATATCCTCAGAATATGAAGAAGTGTCAAGAATCAGATGGCGAGTCAACAGAAGAGCTCAAATAGAAGATAAGTATTAAGACTTTGGTAATACCTTCTCTTTCTTTAACTTCTTTTGACCTCTCTCAAAAGAGGTATCTGTTAGAGGATATATTCCGTAACACTCGTTTAATCATTTTGTTCCAAAATCTTGTTTTCTAGATTTCATTTTCTCCAGAAATATCAGCTTTGAAATCTTTCCAGTTTTATTCCTTTGATTTTGGATTCTTTTGATATTCTTTTATTCTGACTGAGATGAACAACCCTAAATATAGGGGACACAAGGTATACCTGTCTGCGTGATAGGAGTTGGATGAGATGCCATCACTTGTGTGTATTGTGAATATATGAAGGTTAACAACCATTAGTAGTATCCTAGTTGGGCACGTAATACCAAGTTCGTTTGATCATATTGATCTCTCAGTTATTCTTTTATTTCAATAATACTTTTTCTCAAATTCAGATTTTGGTCTCGTTATGGTATCAAATTCATTTCTTTTTGAAATTCCATGATTGTATCATTCCAAATATTCGAAGGTATGTCAATCAAGTTAAGCTCAGTTATCCTGGTCGAGTCAAAGTAAGGCTATGTGATGGGATTACCAACAGCAACAGTGGATTGCAATGTGATTAAAATATCAGTGGCATATACCGAAGTTGGTCTGTTTCTTTACTTCTCTCTCTTTATCTATCTCTCTCTTTCTTTTCTCTCTCTTTATTTTTCTCTCTGTTCTTCTTTCTCACGATCAGTAAAAGTGATTCTATTGAGGAATTTGTCAAAGGATGTAGACGAAACAGTGGTACACAGTGAAGCTCCTGTAAAAGTTTTATTATACAAGGAATAGAAGATTTGTTTGAGATTATGAAAAATTGAGGTTATTTGGAAATGGAAAGTTGGTCAGAAAACCCTTAGTGCTTTCTTCTGCTGATTCGAAGGACGAAATCCTTATAAGGGGGGTAGATTGTAATATCCCATATTTTCAAATATTATTATTATTATTTGGAATTGTTTATGTGATTTTTATGTGAATTTTAGTGAATTATATGATAATTGGAATTGATGTTTGGGTGTTTATATGTGATATTCTTTGAGTATTTTAATTATTATATGTCCAGAATAAAACATAGATAATTGTGATATTTTCCTGGTAATTTTTAGATTGTTATATGATTTTATAATGATTTATGAATTATTAATTATTTTCTGAATAATTACCAAAATTATTTTATAAAGCCGGGAATCGTCCAACTTCAACTATTTTTACGTTTTTACAACCCGAAACTCTTCCGAAAACTCCTTCCTAACCTAATCTGGTAATTCCAGACATTTTTTGTGTTTTGGCTTCTTCGATCTGGATTACGGTTTGACCCGTGCGCGGCCCGACGCAAGATTTTCAATACGATAGTTATTTCGATAAATCAACAAAACCCGTACTATCGAAAGACGGGATATTATTACATTATTTCCGTATAAAGTATTTTATAAGAAGCCTAGTTTTGATAATTTTCCAAATCTGATACTAAATTGTATCGTTTTAATAGTTACTTAGCGGCTAAATAATCTATTTTCGGATCGGTTTGCAGTTACTTAGCGGCTAAGCAACAAATTTATCGATCCAATATGATCTAATGCCTACCAATAATCTATAAGTATAAATAGCTTTTTATTTATTAATAATTATTATTAAAAATTAGTTTTTATTTTTATTTTTCAGAAAATCAGATTTTTCTCTCAAGAATTAGGGTTAGGGTTTTGATTTGTTCTTGAAGATCAAAGCAAATTTGGGATTGATTCTGTGGTCCAAATCACAAGTATGAATATCCGTTTTGAAGCTCTCAACATCCTCTTTCTGATTTCAGCATCAAAATCAACAAAGGATGGGTAATTTATAAAGTCGAATTTTAGGGTTTATATTTAAGCATTGGGGCTTTTAATTTTATGAGTTTTTAATTGTTTCTGATGATATAGTTAGCTTTATTATGATTAATATGATTTATTTGGACCATTTTTATTGATGTTTTAGTTCAATATATTATAAACCGAGCTCTTGAGTTTATCAGATTTTTTAATTGAATTTGTGGATTACCTGATTTTTGTTTGTTAGTTTTAAGATTGTAATTAGTTTGGATATGAATTCAGGATTATTTTGATACCACGATTGTAAGTTTTTGTTAAGTATTGGCTGAATTTGATTTTCCGATGTATTCACCGGAGAATTCGACGTTTTGGATCGGAAAAGTCGACTCATGCAATGTTTTTGATTTCTGGGTTGGCGTATTTGTTTATAGCAGGATTTGGAATCGATTTGGTATTGAAATCGATCGAAACGAGGTTGATTGGATGCGTTCTGAGTGTTGACGGAGTTCCGCAGGGCTTACCGCGGTCACCGGAAAACCTCGTCGGTTTCTGGGTTTTCCAGAAATCCGGCGGGTATTCTTGGCGACCCGGCCGGTTTCTTGAGGACCCGGATATAACCCGACTTTGACCCGGTTTAGATCCTGTTTTCTCCTATTCCAAAATCAAAAACATGTTTATGCAATTTCTATTTTATTTTAAATCAAAATTCAGTTTCTTTTATTCTAAAAATTCATTTTTATTTTAAAAATCATTATTTTTAATTTTTGAAAATTTATTTTAATTCAAAACTAAATCCAAATTACTTAGTTAATTAATTTTAGTTGATAATTAATCATTTAGTTATTCAATTAATTTAAATATTAATTGGTTAATTAATTTAATTAGTTATTAAATAATTTTAATTTATTATTTAATTAGATTTAATTATTTTAAATTGATTTAAAAATTCTGAAAAATTGTTCGAGCTTTAAAATATTATTTTAAATTATTTTCCAGGCTTGATAATTATTATAAAAATATTTTCGGGTGTTGGAGCCCTATTATTTAATTATTAAACGATTTGGAGACCATGTTTTAATTCCAAAAAATGTTCAAATATTCATAATAAATCAACCGTTCGTCCGTTTAATACGAAACGAACACGTACAGACTCAGAAAAATATTCTGATTTCATTAAAAATACTTTTGAGACCCAATTTTTTTTTTAAAGGTCCCTTATTTTACGAATCTTTCTGAGTCGATTTTTGATCGACAAATACTGTTATTGACCCGATTTCTGTTTTAAACGTATTGAGTCGAACCTTTTGACGAAACAAGTCATATATAATATGAATTATATGATACATGAGTTATGTGCTTATGTACTATGTGAATTATGTGTGTATGTGGATCAAGAGTCCTGTATTTGTCTGTTATATTTATGTGTGGGCTATCGTATGGGTAGACGATAGGGTGTTGACGCGTAGTTCGTTGAGTAATTATCGATTAGATGATTAAAGTGTAATCTTTTAAATATAGATGAAGATCTCTCGAATTGATCGGGACAAGACGATGAATAAATAGTAAGATGGAATGATATTGGATATCTGGCTTCTAGCAATCACAGGAGCAGCATATCTGTAAAGTGTTGAAAAGCAGGACTTTGATGCTTTGAGACAGAATGTCAGAATATATGCGTCTTTGCAAGTGTGACTAACTGCTAAAAACCCAAAGGCAAGTATCCCTATCATCACTTATTGTTCAAGTGATATTTATTTTAAATCTTATGAATTGATCGGGACAAGATGATCGATAAATAGTAAGATGGAATGATATTGGATATCTGGCTTCTAGCAATCACAGGAGCAGCATATCTGTAAAGTGTTGAAAAGCAGGACATTGATGCTTTGAGACAGAATGTCAGAATAGATGCGTCTTTGCGAGTGCGACTAACTGCTAAAAACCCAAAGGCAAGTATCCCTATCATCACTTATTGTTCAAGTGATATTTATTGTAAATCTTATCATGCAAGTATTGCTTTTCCTATTCGCAGTTCAGAATATATAAATATTTTATATATCGCTGAATTAAATAATTCTGTTTATGCAAGTACCCTCTGCTATTTTATGTTCAGAATAGTTAAATGTTTTACTTATCAAATTACTGGATTTATAAATATTTTATATTTTAAGAAAGATGATTTTGTTGCGAGAATTCCTACCCAAGTGATTGGGGGAATAAAAATTATTTAGGATGTCGAAGGATTCGGCTCCTTTTTTAATAAAAAATGTTTTAAGATTGGAATGGTTACTGGTTACTGGTTATTGGTTACAGCATAGGTGATCGAGATATCGGTCCAGCTGTAAAATCTTTCAAGGCTAGTTATGCCTTTTCTGGCGCCCTATAGGTACCGTATGTCTTCGGGATACGGGTAGTACCTATATTTACAGTATGGGTGCGGGATAGTAGTGTTGTTTCACGACTGATCATCGGGAACATCATAAAATGTTATTGGTTCCAATCTAAATTGATATCTAAATTTCTTTATGGTTTTGATAATCATAGAATAAATGATTTATCAACTGATTCTGTTTTGGATTAAAAGTGAATTGCGGATTTGATTCAGTTCTGATTTATGTGGATACTTAGTTTATTGTTAAATATCAAAGGTGGTACTAATATAGATGATTGATGTTGACTTCAATATGGAATGTTATGAGCATCAAAGTTCGTATTGATATCTAATTTGATATGACAACAAAATAAGTATTATCGTCAAGAGTTCGGTTTTGAGTAAAATTTATGATTCAATCTGTAATCATTGTTTCTTGTTATTATTGTTTATGACATTTCCGTAAACACTGTTTTACGAGTTTTATTCTCGTCAAGATTCAAAGTATTGCTGAAGCATTTCGCTCGAAAATATCAAAAAGGGTTTTGAATACAGCGAGAGACAATTATCTGTTTTTTTAATAAATTTTTTGATTCAGCAATTATGATTTTAAATGTTTTGCTCTATTGCGGATGTCGGTTTTTATCTCAAAAGACTTTATATATGCTATAATGAACTTACTGAGCATTTCTTTCGCTCATACTTGCCTGTTTTCAAATTTAACCTCCAGTGAGGATTAACTTGCGTTGTTTAGCTGCGTAATTTAAGAAAGCAAGGAAGAAGCTTTTGGAAGGTGGTTGGTCCAGGGTTTGCGGACTAGTGTAAGTTTTATTGTGTAAAATGGTTTATATTATATTATATTATAGTTGTGTATATTATTTGGGCCTAGTATACTTCATTTCAAAGTTATACTAGTGGGTTTAGTTTTGAGTTGGAATTTATTGAAAAGAGTTTTAAAAGGAAGTGCAAATTTTATTTATGGAATTTGGATATCTTGTTTCTAGAACTGTAACCTTAAAAGATCTTGGATTAGTTTGTGGTCATAAATGATAAATATCTTCCGCTGGCATTTAGTTATTGATTAAACAAATTAATTTAGATTGAGATTTTATAGTGATGACAAATCCTCTGACCCCGGATTTGGGGGCGTTACAGGTTGGTATCAGAGCTGAGGTTATAGTAAACTAGAAACGAGAGTATGTAGGAGTGTGTATAGCTATGTGAGGACGCTTGAGCTCATATCGAGTTCCTGTTGGACTATTGGATATAGTACCAACAATTAAGTTAAGATAAGGCGTATTCGTTTGAGATGATTGTGCTGAGCTGGATGGAACTCCGGGAAGCTGCAAACTTCTATTGTGGAATCTTCCGAGGCTACTACGATTCAACGACGATGAAGATTATCGATATCCTCAGAATATGAAGAAGTGTCAAGAATCAGATGGCGAGTCAACAGAAGAGCTCAAATAGAAGATAAGTATTAAGACTTTGGTAATACCTTCTCTATCTTCAACTTCTTTTGACCTCTCTCAAAAGAGGTATCTGTTAGAGGATATATTCCGTAACACTCGTTTAATCATTTTGTTCTAAAATCTTGCTTTCTGGATTTCATTTTCTCCAGAAATATCAGCTTTGAAATCTTTCCAGTTTTATTCCTTTGATTTTAGATTCTTTTGATATTCTTTTATTCTGACTGAGATGAACAACCCTAAATATAGGGGACACAAGGTATACCTGTCTGCGTGATAGGAGTTGGATGGGATGCCATCACTTGTGTGTATTGTGAATATATGAAGGTTAACAACATTAGTAGTGTCCTAGTTGGGCACGTAATACCAAGTTCGTTTGATCATATTGATCTCTCAGTTATTCTTTTATTTCAATAATACTTTTCTCAAATTCAGATTTTGGTCTCGTTATGGTATCAAATTCATTTCTTTTTGAAATTCCATGATTGTATCATTCCAAATATTCGAGGTATGTCAATCAAGTTAAGCTCAGTTATCCTGGTCGAGTCAAAGTAAGGCTATGTGCTGGGATTACCACAGCAACAGTGGATTGCAATGTGATTAAATATCAGTGGCATATACCGAAGTTGGTCTGTTTCTTTACTTCTCTCTTCTTTATCTATCTCTCTCTTCTTTTCTTTCTCTTTATTTTTCTCTCTGTTCTCTTTCTCACGATCAGTAAAAGTGATTCTATTGAGGAATTTGTCAAGGGATGTAGACGAAACAGTGGACACAGTGAAGCTCCTGTAAAAAGTTTTATTATACAAGGAATACAAGATTTGTTTGAGATTATGAAAATTGAGGTTATTTGGAAATGGAAAGTTGGTTAGAAAACCCTTAGTGCTTTCTTCTGCTGATTCGAAGGACGAAATCCTTATAAGGGGGGTAGATTGTAATATCCATATTTTCAAATATTATTATTATTATTTGGATTGTTTATGTGATTTTTATGTGAATTTTAGTGAATTATATGATAATTGGAATTGATGTTTGGGTGTTTATATGTGATATTCTTTGAGTATTTTAATTATTATATGTCCAGAATAAAACAAGATAATTGTGATATTTTCCTGGTAATTTTTAGATTGTTATATGATTTTATAATGATTTATGAATTATTAATTATTTTCTGAATAATTACCAAAATTATTTTATAAAGCCGGGAATCGTCCAACTTCAACTGTTTTTATGTTTTTACAACCCGAAACTCTTCCGAAAACTCCTTCCTAACCTAATCTGGTAATTCCAGACATTTTTTGTGTTTTGGCTTTTTCGATCCGGATTACGGTTTGACCCGTGCGCGGCCCGACGCAAGATTTTCAATACGATAGTTATTTCGATAAATCAAAAACCCGTACTATCGAAAGACGGGATATTATTACATTATTTCCGTATAAAGTATTTTATAAGAAGCCCAGTTTTGAAATTTTCCAAATCTGATACTAAATTGTATCATTTTAATAGTTACTTAGCGGCTAAATAATCTATTTTCGGATCGGTTTGCAGTTACTTAGCGGCTAAGCAACAAATTTATCGATCCAATATGATCCAATGCGTACCAATAATCTATAAGTATAAATAGCTTTTTATTTATTAATAATTATTATTAAAAATCAGTTTTTATTTTTATTTTTCAGAAAATCAGATTTTTCTCTCAAGAATTAGGGTTAGGGTTTTGATTTGTTCTTGAAGATCAAAGCAAATTTGGGATTGATCTGTGGTCCAAATCACAAGTATGAATATCCGTTTTGAAGCTCTCAACATCCTCTTTCTGATTTCAGCATCAAAATCAACAAAGGATGGGTAATTTATAAAGTCGAATTTTAGGGTTTATATTTAAGCATTGGGGCTTTTAATTTTATGAGTTTTTAATTGTTTCTGATGATATAGTTAGCTTTATTATGATTAATATGATTTATTTGGACCAGTTTTATTGATGTTTTAGTTCAATATTTTAAAAACCGCTCTTGAGTTTATCAGATTTTTGAATTGAATTTGTGGATTACCTGATTTTTGTTTGTTAGTTTTAAGATTGTGATTAGTTTGGATATGAATTCAGGATTATTTTGATACCACGATTGTAAGTTTTTGTTGAGTATTGGCTGAATTTGATTTTCCGATGTATTCACGGAGAATTCGACGTTTTGGATCGGAAAAGTCTACTCATGCAATGTTTTTGATTTCAGGGTTGGCGTATTTCTTTATATCAGGATTTGGAATCGATTTGGTATTGAAATCGATTCGAA
>NW_027421756.1:0-11666 GCF_009905375.1 Apium graveolens
AAAAGGCTCGTAAGCGGAAAAACGGACAAGAGGTCGATGAAGATTTGGCTGTTGTATGTGATAAAATTGTAAGTTTTAATTTTGGTTAAATTACATTAAAGTAGGCGAATCAGTAAAATTAGGACGACATAAATCAGTCAAAAAAGAAGAAGGGTGATTAGGTTAATTTATTTTCTTGTTAACAGAACGCATTGTTGGAAAAAAAGAAGGGTGAGATTCAGTTTTCTGGTGCTGAAGATGTTCTGACAACGGCTTTGGAGAGTCGTGAGCATTCTAGAAGGGTTCGGGCTGTTGGAGGGTACATCACTCCAAAAAAATACTTTAATTTGCCAAGAGAGCCAAAGCTTCGAATCACAAAGGCAGAGTTGATGGCCCGTGATCGACAAAGGGATGAACTGCTTGAAAAAAAAACGCAAGCTCTCGAGGCAGAGATTGATCGCTTGAAGTCAGTGATCGAAAGTGGAGGTACTTTTCACTCTCCAATGCCATCTGAAAAGGCAAGTTTCAATCCGGAAAAGGATAAAGAAATGAAGTCAAATCCACCACCTGGAAGAGGAGTTGTGTTGGTATATGAAGATGATGACTGTGTTTTTACAGATGGCCCAACTAGGCCTTCACCTCCTGGAAGGCACGTAAGTTATTTTAATTTTGTGAGCAACCTTGTCATTTATCTTACTAAGGTAAATCATTGTTACCTTAATTTTTTAATTTTTTTTATTTAAATATTATAGGCCCAACAATCTTGTGAGCTATCTGTCGAGAGACTTGAGAATAAGGTTGCATTTGGTATGGTATATCCTCGCGAGGATAATTTAACTGATTTGGTACATGGAGTTGATATACCAATTGGACATCAATGTGTCTCCGTTGATGGCCTCATAAAACCAGATGCCTTGCTTCCAGCTGAGACACGTGGTGATGACATGATGACTGTCCGCGATGCTCTAGGATCTTTTTTGTATGGCCTGAGGAATTAATTAGCTACACAAATGTTGCGGTATAATGAATAATATATATATGTATAATATTGTCTGAATTTTGAAATTAAATTGTTCATTTCAAGATATTAAAAATTAAGTGGTATGTACATTTTATTTTGGTTTTATATTATCATCAGTGCAGAAAAAAGAAAGGCCCCGAACAAGTGCTGAAAAAATAAAAAAAAATGACGGGTTGCAGGATTTGAAGGCACAATTTCTTCAAGCAAAGCCAGGTGCGAAAGTGCCAAAGGGCTTTAAGCTGTTGTATAAACATGCAACAACTTGGATGAAAACTACCGGGGTCAGTATCCAGGTTCGATGTGAGCCGAATGTGTTTGGACATGAAAAACAATTTATTTGTTGCATGAGAATGTTGTGTCTTTATTGGAGTTTGAAATGTTGGGCCAAGCAGTAGTTGCAAGTTACATGGCATAAGTTACCTTTTTTTCTTTTTAATGATCATTTTTTTAATGTTTGTAATTTTCCAGAACTTGCATTTTAATATCAGCACTCTTTCGATAGGCACTTGCATTTGAGATTAGTGAAATACCAGAACTGGCGGAGACATTTGCTTTTATTGACCCCGGATCCACATATCACGTGAATGCTGATTTTGAAGAATACATTTTAAATCGGTTGAGAGAGGGTAATCGATCGCCTATTCTTTCTTCCGCATAATCAGAAGTAAGTACTTATTGTAATACTGAAAATTAAAAACATGGATAGTACAGTACAAATTTCTATGTGATGTGTCCTATCTGTCTTTGTTTTTTTATGAAAATAGTATGCATTGGATTTTGGTCGTTATCTTGGAAGGGGAAATATATATTCTGAATCCACTACCTCGCCCGACACAATTTTCAGAACTAGAAAAGGCGTTATCAAGGTAAATTTTTATTAACGTAACAGTTTGGTATAATTGCATGTTCATTTCTCTACATTATATGAGATTTTATGTTTTTTATGCAGGGCTTTGAAAAGTTACAACTCTGAAACCGGCAGGGACAACAAGATGGCCAAGGCAATGTTTCTTAGTGTAAGTACAATAGATTGAGTACCTAATATTTGTGCTTAATATATGATTTATTTGACATGCCTGATTTGTCTTTTAATTAATGAAATAGGGATCTCTCAAACAACCCGGTGGGATTGAATGTGCGTATGTAATAATGCGATACATGAAAGAAATTATCGATGATGACAAGTTGAATTTTGCTAAAAAGGTATTACCTTGACGCTTCCAGTTTGCTATATACTGAGATATGGTTACTTTTCGATATGGTTACTTTTGATTCATGTACTGAATTTTGTTTGTTTAGAATTTGTAGTGGTTGGCCAAGACTCGATCGTGTTACAGCATTGAACAGCTAGATGAAGTTCGCATTGAGGCTCTGCAGTTCATCCAAGAGCATATCTGATCAATTCTTGTACTCAAGGTCTTTTCTTTTACGTAGTCGTATATTTGGTAATTTAGACGGTTCTGTGTAGTAAGAATGTAAGTGTATGAATGCTGGGGTTGCTGTATAGGTTTGCAAATGCTGGGGGTTGTACATTTGGTAATGTAGATTCTGTAGTTTTTGAATGATTGATGCAGATGATGGGGTTGGTGTTGGTGATTTTTGGATGATTGATGCAGATGATGGGGTTGGTGTTGGTGGTTTTCGGATGATTGAATGGTTAAATGTATGAATGATTGACTGGTTAGATTTGTATGGATGCGTATTATTCCAATGTTTTAGTTTTGGTTATGTAGTAAAGGACATCAGTTTTATTTATAACAAATATCTATTAGTAACGAGTACATCGCTTTTTTAGAAAATTAGTGATGTAAAACTTTACACAATTTGGTCTATAAATTTCTTACACATCACTTTTAATTAAGAAAACTGATGTCAAAAAAGATAATGTACATCACTTTAAGGTAAAAAACTGATGTCAAAGGAATCCAGGTTCAATTCTAAATTAAACATAGAAATCACTTTGTTTAAGATAAAACTGATGTCAAGTGACGTTATTAACATCACTTTTAACCAAACAAAACTGATGTCAAAAAACGCAATGTACATCAGTTTAAGACAAATAACTGATGTGAAAGACTAACATGTTCAAGCCTAAATGATACATAGACATCACTTCATTCTAGAAAAAACTGATGTCTATACGCTTAATTAGACATCACCTTTCATTAAAGAAACAGATGTTTAATATGCCATTTTACATCACCTCTGTCAAAATTATCGATGTTTTTGTGACAAAAAACATAGCTCAATATATGTTTAATATATTTTAATAGGTGTAATTTAGTTATTAAATAATTTTGTTATAGCATTTTTTGTGAAAAATCATCACATAGACATCAGTGTTTTTCACTAAAATCGATGTTTTTGTGACAAAAAACATAGCTCATGATATGTTTAACATGTTTAATTAGGTGTAATTTAGTTATTAAATAATTTACTTATAGCATTTTGTTCTAATAATCAACACATAGACATCTGTTTTTTAACTAAAATCGATGTCTAATCCAGTATAGACATCGGGTATTCACCGATGTCTAGAATAGACATCACCGACATCAACATCGGTTGGGAAACAGCATAGACATCGGCCAAAAAGCGATGTCTATGGACTTTTTTCTTGTAGTGTCATGTAGGTAATTGTAGTCCTCCATCGCCTGAGGACGACTATATTATATGGGATGGGTAGATTTTGTGGGTATATCTTCTATAAACCCTCACGAGACACAACTCGTCTTACTAGGGCTGCCTAGGGGTTTAACGGCTTGTTGCATATGCTCAATACAATCGTGTCATCTACGAAAGTGGAGTTAGTTAATTAGATAATTTTATTTCTCTTATTTGCCCGAGGACGTGCAAAATGCTAATTGTAGGGATATTTGATAGAATATAAATTTGTGTAAATTTTAGATGATATTTATCCCCATATTGATTATATTTGCATTTAATTGGACCTTTATTAATTAGTTTATAATATTTTATTGGAGGAATCAAAGAATTCTAAGTTGGAAAGGATTGTATCTAAATTAGAAGAAAATTCGGATTTGTTGGACTGTTCGAGCAAGACTTATTGTTTGGGTCGTATCTTGAGTTTCATTCATCAGATTTGGACGATTCAACAACCCACGCGAAGATAACGAGATTCTCTTTAATTAGAGAATGGTCTAAACTTCAAAATACACTCGGATCATCCAAGTAACTGCATAGAAAAGTCAACTACAATTTTGACCGTAGAATCCCATTCAATTTTGGAAACTCTTTTTTATTCCCAGGAACAATAAAAATACTTTTTATATTAGGTTTATATTATTAGAGATAGATATATTCATAGCCACCAAGGAGAGAAGAATATTTTAAGGAGAAGATTGTGCTTGGTAATTTCGAATAAGGATTTCTCTTCTACATCTTTACTTTGTATTGTATTCTCAACTTTTATGATTTTAATGTACTTATTCATGACTATGGTAGGATAAACCTTCTTTGTTGGAGGGTTGTTTTGAATCCCTAAACCAAATAATTTTATGAGTATTAAACTTGAATTCTTGAGATGTGCTTGATTATGCTTATATGTTCGTCAATGCTTTTAGAGATACTTGAATTAACAATGGTATGTGGTCATCCAAGTTTGTTATGTGATTTTTATCTCTAAAAAGTCAATTAATCTTTCTATGTGGTCATGGGATTAATTGTATAAGTTTGTAATTCATATTAACTTTTCTATTTGGTCATGAGATTATATGAATAGCAAAGTTTATTTATGTGGTCATGATAAGTTTTCTGTAAGTATTTAGCATATCGAGGATATAATTCAAGACTTGTACTCCCTCCGTCCCCCTCAATTCTTTATATTGGGGGATGGGGACTCGGCACACACTTTAATGCTCTTATTAAATGTAGTTGCATAATTTTTTTAAATTTTTTTTCTTCGAAATAAAAATATTATGTTCAAAATTTTATAAAAAAGAGAAAAATTTAAAAATAAATTACGGAAGTATACTTTATAATTGTCTTAAAATGCGTGTAGAGCATGTGAAAAATACTGTAAAGAAATGAGAGGGACGGAGGGTATGTCATGGGTTTAGTGGTGGATTTACATGTTTTCCAACATCTCTCTCCAATTGTTTACACACAAATTTTTCATTAAGTTGTATTTAATTTAATTAAAAACAATAAATCAAACCAAATCACATTCTTATTTTTTATTCAAGATTAAAGCAAGAAGCAAACCATTGATCTTTGGCGTTAACGATACCCTTACTTATTCTATATTATATTCGACACAAAAAGGTCTAAGTTGAGTCACATCAATTTTCATCTATAATATTTTCTAACAGGAGTTAAATACGAATGTGGTTGATTCACTACAACAAAAATTACTAAAATCCACCGCCAAATATCGGTGGAATTTATCTATAATCGACCATATTCGGTGGATTTCAGTATAAAATCGACCGAAACATGTTGGTGGCTTTTAAGAGGGTGGATTTTAAGTTTTGCGGTGGAATTTATATAAAATCGACCGAATCTTTGGTCACTTTTATAAAATTTGAAATTTGAAATTTTGTGAAAATTTGAATCTCCCCCCTAAATAAATTATACCAAAATCGGTCGATTTTAACATTAAATATTTCAAAAAAAAAGAGAATCACCCCACCGATGAACCAAGACTCATTCGTTGGATCTTGCTGCTACAAGAGTTTGACATTGAAATAAGGACAAGAAAGGATCTGAGAATGTTGTAGCTTATCATCTGAGTCGCTTGGTGAGGGAGTAAGAAGATGTGCCTATAAATGAGACATTTTCGGACGAACAACTTCTCCAGATTGAGGTAAGTGCTCTAAAACACTTTATTACATGGTATGCAGACATTGTGAATTACTTGCACACTTTTTTAAACATGATTCAAAATTTTATGTGTGGGATGATCCATATCTTTGGAAGTATTGTCCCGATCTAGTAATAAGAAGATGTTTTCCTGATAATTAATTTGAATCTGTGTTAAGGTTTTGTCATAATTATGCATGCGGAGGGAACATAAAATATAAATATTGGGAAATTAAAAAATTCAACATAAAACATATTTATTAAAAACAATAAATCAAACCAAATCACATTCTTAATTTTTATTCAAGATTAAAGCAACAAGCAAACCATTGATCTTTGGCTTTAACGATACCCTTACTTATTCTATATTATATTCGACACAAAAAGGGTCTAAGTTGAGTCACATCAATTTTCATCTATAATATTTTCTAACAGGAGTTAAATACGAATGTGGTTGATTATTTGCATGTATTTTTGACGTAGTGCCCCTCCCCCTTTCGCCCACGTACGTGTTTTTACTGTATACACACAATTATACAAATCTTGGTTTTACTATAGCAAATCCATAAACACCTTCAACTTGCCAGAATAAAGTCGGTGTATTTTTCATTAAAAGTCAAAACCTTATTCCTCACCTATATTAAAAAAATCAACAGATGGTGTACATACGTGATCCCAAATGTATATAATGCTATATATGCTACTAAAAGGTCTTAGAGAGTATGACATTATCAATTACTAGTGTGACAAAAAAAAGAGGATAAATATTAATAAAAGTATATATATTATTTAATCTTGTAATAGGATGATAAAATGTATTTTTTAGTGAAATTTTTAAGCCAGCCAGACTTAGACTGATAGGGTTAAGGTAGAAACATGCTAAAATATATGTTTTATTTACTTGTTATTTAATTTATGCATTACATATGGATTAATACTATCTTTGAGACCATACATAATTAATATTAATCGAAAGGTGTCTTGGTGGTCTTAATTATTAAGTAACATATAAGAATAGGTACTAGTTAGCTATCACCCATCTTCACTCATATAGGTGTTTCAAAGTTATTTTAGGCTAAATAGAAATAAATACGGCAAAATTGCAATACTAATGATCAAAGAATAAAATTGGTGAAACTTCATGCAAGAAATAATATGCCGGAAATACTAAAGTTAATAATTACAAAGCTTCTTAGGAACCTAAAGCAAATCAAGAAAGTATTATGATACTCCATCAGGCGTAACCATGTTGACATCGGGGGTTCCCTTCTCGGCCTCTGACATGGTCTGGTCTTGCTGCATCTTGCTGCCGTTAATAATTTCTACGAGCATTTGGGAGAAAGGTCCCAACCACAGTCTGAGAAGAAAATGAGTGTTAACATGAAGGTTAAAATTGTTTAGAAGGAAGCACTATATGATATCAACCCATTGATTTCATGAAACTTTGATTTTATAATTTTTCAACAAGGGTTGGTGAAGGCCTCTGGAAGAGGAGTAAACTATAAAATAAAGTCTAGACTTATAACCCACCACCAAAACTAAATAGATAGTATACATTATGTTAAATGTTCATGACAAAACAGGGGTATTAAGGTAAAAAACTGCACGTCTGACTTGATGCAAGCTCAGTAGCTTCAATCAGCAGAATGTTGGAAAGTAAAATGCATCGAAACAAATTGAAAACAAATTGAGCATGCTACTATATCTCAGCCTAACGATTTTACAACAACTAGCATGAGCCACACTGACTTTTTACATTTAAGTTATTTGTACATAATTAAATCCTAACAGTAGAACAAATAGAAGATCTTACTTGAACCCCGCCAGCTGCAACTAGCGGGCCAGCCACGGCACCTCCTATGACATGGCCGTCGGGACATGCTAGCGATACACTGACACCACCTGTTCTACATCTCCCCATTCCAGTTTCAGCCACAGTAAATGAGCCAGTCAAAGACAAGATATGAAACTGACCCTGCAGTATATAGTTTGAAATTGTGCATTAAAGAGAAGAGAGAGAAAAAAAAGAGTACTAATTCCATTATTAAGTAGATTTTTATTGCAACAAGGATACTCAGAGAAGCTATACAGCCATAGTTGTCTCCCCACTCAGGAATTACAAGTAACACAATCACCCTGATCCGAGCAGGGCATGTCCTCCATTCTTGTATGTAAATCAGCAAAAGTGGGGTCTATATGTAACTATACGGCTATAAATCACAAGACGAAACACCTTTTTCGTAATTTCTTAATTAAATCAATTTGCATTCAGACGAGATAGCTAACAGACATATGCACATACATTAACCTATAGTATGAATGCAACCAATAAATTAGAGTTGAAGTAGTAGTAAGGAAGATAGGAGTCAAACCTCATAGTGACTGAACCACCAGAAGAAATGGGATGAGAAATCAGGGCACTAGAAACAGTTCCGTAGGCAGAAACCACACAAATTCCTCTAGGCCCGTTTTGAACCAGAGACATGATCTTTCTAATAACATCCTAAAAGAAACAGTGCAATATATATTTAACACAATTTAATAAAAAATTATACAAGAAAGTTTAAAAAGAGAATATGTATACCTCCCCACAGTCTACATGTATCACATGAGCCGTAAAGTCTGGAGCATAAAACCCACCTTGACAAAAGAAAAATTACAATGTATTTAGTTCCGATAATAATAACTAGGGAACAAACAAATTCTCATTCCTATAAACAAAATCTATTATTTTTTAAACCGCCAAGAGCATAAATACAGATAAATACCTAAACCCCAAAAATATAGTAGAAAAACACGAAAAGAAAGAAGAAGCAATTCTATAATTATTTTTTGAAATTCAGTGAAGGAAAAGTACTCACTGGGGGCGTACACGATCACGGCCTCGCCCACCTGGGCCCCGGACAGAATTTTCAGCTGAGGGAGACAAGTTGAATGCTGGCTGTGGTTCGGTGAAGCAACAGCAACTCTCATGGGCATTGATGAAACAGCACTCATCGCTGGGGGTGAAGATACAGCACCCATCACTGACAGGGAAGCACCAGCACTCCCAGGAGACAGCACCAAATTTCTTGTTGCTTGAGACTTTAGGGGCCTTCCCCTCTTTCTTTTTACCTCCCCGGGGGTGTTCAGGTCTAGGGTACACTTTCCCTTCTCAGATGCCATATTTTCTCTGTAATTTAGAGGGTCTTTGTGTGTGTTTGTGACTATATTGAAACTGTTGAAAACTTAGTGTTGTATTGGAGACTTGCCTATATTAATGATACCATATCTAAAATCTACCCACCTATATAACAAAACTTTATTTTATTTTTCTTTATATGTTTTACATTTTATTTTATTTTTAAATCTAAATTTCTCTATTATATTTTCTATAAAATGTTTTTCATTTTCATAGCTTATTTTCTTTATTCTTCTCCTTGGTTCAAAATACAAATAAAAATTATTATGTCGTGTTCCAATTTAGCAATTCAAATATCAATTAATATCAAAAGGATTCAATATTTAAAAAACTAAGTTTGTGCACTCATATTTAATTTTTCTAAATACATCTACATTTGGCGTTTTGACTTTTGTAACATGCATTTCTATATCGGTATTATTTTGTTGCTTCTGTTATACATTAATTTTATTGTTTACATAATATAGATCAAAATCCGATCCACATTCATTTTAGAGATATAAATTTACTTAGGTGCATTTATCTATTTTTTACTCATATAATATATTGCAAGATTGATATTTATTAGAGATATAAGGTGGTTGATGTTATTGAAAATCAACTAATGTTTTTTACTAAAATCTAACTTCTCTATTATATTTTTTATATAATATTTTTCATTTTCTTATAGATAATTTTCATAACTTATTTTTTTTATTCTTCTCCTTGGTTCATAATATAAATAAAAAATAACATCTCGTATACCGATTGAGAAATTCAAATATCAATAGAGAGGATTCAATATTTAAAAATATTAACGATTTGCACTCATATGTAATTTTTCGAAATACATTTACACTTGGCATTTTGACTTGTATATGTAATTTTTTGAAATACATCTACACTTGACATTTTGACTTGTATAATATGCATTGCTATATCTGTAAAGGGTATATGTAATTTTTCGAAATACATCTACAATTCGCATTTTGACTAGTATAGTATGCGTTGCTATATCTATAAACGGTATTGTTTTGTCACCTGTGTTTATACATTAATTTCATTCTTAGATCAAAATCCGGTCTACGTTCATTTTAGATATATAAAATGTATTGAGTGTATGTAGTTAATAACAAAAATATTTCTGGCTATATAATATATTACAATATTGATATTCAGTTTAGAGATATAAGCTAGTTGGTGTGATTGAAAATCGAATAATTAAATAAATCAACTTAAAATTTCTACAATAAAAACATCAGACAACAATTGAAGAAAAACCCTTATTCTAAAATAATAGACAATGGTCTTTTTTTCCTCCCATAACCATTATATAATCAAGGTTCATACAATGGTTTTGTGAACCGTTGTTTAAAAATGCTAAAATTTTGGGAGGTTAGACAACAGTTTTTAAAAACTCTTGTATTATAAGAATTCATATAACGGGTCGCATAACCGTTCTAAAATATTACAAAATTGTTTTCAAAACTATTATTTTAGTATAATTCACACAACAGGTCGAATAATAGTTGTTAAATATTAGACAACGGTTTTAGAATACTATTGATTTAGTATAACTCATACGACACAAAAAAGTATTGTATTAGATCATTGCTTTTTTGTGTTGTCTATACACTGTTTAGACATATGTTAAGTTATACTAATTCTAGTCATATGAAAAAAATATTAAAAAAAATCAAATTAAATTTGCAAGACAAGAATATAAAAATCTAATAAAAGTACTACTTGCTATCAAGACATTCTAACCCGATTGGCAATATAATTTTTTTAAATATTTTTTTATGATCCAACTGTACGGATGTTAAGATATATTGATTCTAGTCATATGAAAAATTTATAAAAAAAAAATCAAATTAAACTAGCATGAAAAGAATAAACAAATCTGGTAAAAGTACGGCTTATTATCAAGAGATTCTAACCCGATTACAAGATAATCTTTTTAAATAATTTTTTCGACGATCCAACTGTGTGGATGTTAACATATATTGATTCTAGTCATATAAAAAATTATCAAAAAAATTCAAATCACACCTGCTTGACAGGAATAGAATAATGTAGTAAAAGTACTACTTAGTATCACGATATTCTAACACGATTGACAAGATAATTTTTTTAAAATAATTTTTCAACGATCCAGCTGAACTGATGTTAAGATATTGATTATAATCGTATAAAAAAATTATGAATATATATCAAATCATACTTGCTTGACGGAAATAGAATAATCTACTAAAAGTACTACTTACTATCATAATATTTTAACCCAGTTGACAAGATAATTTTTTTAAATAATTTTTTCGACGATCCAATCATACACATGTTAAGATATATCAATTCTAGTCATACGAAAAAATTATCAAAAAATTTCAAATCACACTTACATGACGGGAATAGAAAAACCTAGTAAAAGTACTACTCACTATCACCAGTTTCTAACCCGATTGAAAAGATAATTTTTATAAATAATTTTTTTGACGGTCCAACTATATGAATGTAAAGATATATTTATTCTAATGATATGAAAAAAATATCAAAAAATTTCAAATTACACTTACATGACTGAAAGTAGAAAAATATAATAAAACTACTCCGTAACACGAGATTCATACTTGGTTATATGATAATTATTTAAAATAAATTTTTGGATGATTCAACTATATGACT
>NW_027421757.1:0-3215 GCF_009905375.1 Apium graveolens
CCCCCGAAATGCAACTAATACCCTGAAATGCATAAACACTAGAAAAATGCATCAAATACACAAAATACTTGATTTCAAGACCCAATTTAAGCCATTTTAAGACGTTCTAAGTGGTATAAAATGCCACTTATCACACCCCCAAACTTAAATCAATACTTGCCCTCAAGCGTCACAGACTCTAACAACAAAAAATATGAATGAATGCAATCTATATGAAAATGCAGGATCCCCCTTACTACAATTAATCAACCAAATTGCCACATCTCAACGAATGCAGTTAGACAATAAAGATCAATAAACTCATGCAAACGACATACAGCCAGAAACGTGGTGTGTGCAAATGCTTAACAGATATGCTTCGGAACTAGACCATTACTATGACTAGATTATCCTCAAGGCAATCCTACGATTATACAAAGATAAAAAATTCCAGGCATAAAGTGATATACAACACTACAAGAACTCTGGAGCTTACTAAGGAATCGTGCTTTTTATTTACAACTCAAATGCTTATTTGACCGTGCAATGAGTGAGGTCCACAAAAGACTTATACATGATATCCATGTAACGAGCGTTAGGTTAGCGGATCCCAGACTCTAAAAGCCTTAGGTCGCTAGGCACAAAGTCCCCAAGAACTTAATAACTCGAATACCAAAGAGCCCACTCTTTATCATTATGCCAAATTTTTTTTCTTTTTTTTTTTTTAAATTTCTGAGCAATTGCGTTTCGCTCCATCTTGCTCAACCCTAGACTACTCGCAACATACGCGAGCCGGCTACTAGCCATTGACGCCTACCACAACTAGCAACAACTTCCATATTTTTTTCTCCAGAATTTTCTTTTTCATATCTTATCACTAAGAACCTATAATCGATCTAACATAATAAGTAGATTGACCTTGAAATAACCAAATCATAACACAATCTAGCCCTTTCGCATTCTCTAAGACTTAGTGGACTTACATGTTTTCTAGCATGCATATCAACCTACACAACTTAATATCACTTTAATGCTATCACTACACTCACATCATATCACAATTCAGTCGATAAATCATTGCAAAAGGGATCATGGTAAATGCATGAGCTACATGACATTCATAAAAAAACAACTATGGCATAAATTATGCAACTATATGAAACTAAACTATCATGAATATGCAACTAAATGACACACACACAATATTCCTTAACTACCACCCCCAAACTAAAAATCTTCACTGTCCTCAGTGAAAGTAGTAGAAAGGACACAGGGTATACCTACTCGGAGTCATCATCATCATCAACTCAGTGGGTGGAGTATCAGGCGGCGGGTAGGCAGATTCCACCAAAAACTGGCCACTGGATATCAGCTCCAAGGCCTCGAAAAAGCAGTCCCTAACGCAAGGGTGAGTTCCTGAGCAAACCGGTTTTGTGTCTCATACATGGCATCCATCCGCCGTGAAAGCCTCCTATACTGGGCATCAACCATCCCAGCACCTCCTGAGCTCTCGAAGAACCAGCCTCATCACGCCCTGGCCTAGCCATAGTAGCACCTCATGCTGGACGCCCTCCTGGAAGACGATAACCCAGCCATGCTCCTCAGCTCACCACCGTCCACTCCTGCATCCCATTCAGAGTGCCAGAATCAATCGGAGCGGCTGGTAACTGCAACTGCTCATGAGCCGGCCCGTTCACTCCCACTGCTCGGCATAGCTTCGTAACCGTAGATGCCATAAGGGATGTTCATATGCTTTGCTCCCCTCAAAAACTTCAGATTCCTTGGTAGAAAAACTCACCAAGGTCCACATAGTACTCCTCATTCAAAATTCCCCACACAGCTGTGCTCTCTCAACTGTGACCTCGTGTGCATGCGAAGAAGGCAAATATTAGCACAAATAAATGCATTCCATGCACGGGCATACCTGTTCATGGCGATCGCCGGAAAGTGAGATACTCATTATTGCCTGTACTGCGGGTCCAAACTGTGCCCGGTCGACAGAGAGTCGCACAAATCAATCCAAGTCAAAATCCTCAGCAGTCTTTTCATTCCAGTTCTCCTCCTCGGCTTCCTCTCTCGCTGTCCAATCACACGGCGAATCGCCGTAGGATGATAATCACCGTCCAGCCCACGGACCACAGAAAACCCATTCTTTTCAGCCTTCGCGTTCGGTAGAACTCGCGAACAACGCTCATCGGTACGCGGTGGGTGACTCACAAAAAGCTATCCACACCCTTCTCTGCAATCATTGGGCAACAACCACCCCCTCCCCGATGGTAAAAACCCCCTCTCCTTCAGAATTGGCTTACCCAACAGCCTAGTGTACTCCTCCTCCGCGGCTCTGTCCAGTTAACCGAGGCCTTGCAGCAGTACCCCTCGATGAATCACATAGGAACTGCTGTGCTGCTGTCAATAGTGCGTGCTCTCTTGGGTGCCATTGATTGCGTGAATAAAGGTGTAAGAACTGATATTTGATGTTTGTGAGAGGGTTTAAGTGTAGGAAGTTTTGTGGGTGATATGTAGGATATGTGTATGTATACTTAGGTGTGGATAGATTAGGGTTTGGGAATTAAGGGATAAAATGATGGGGTAGGTAGTGGGAACAAATCGTGGTTTATGGGCTAAAACTGTTTTGTGTTTGTTTTGTTTGTTTTTTTTTGTTTTTTTTTCTGAACTGTAAAAAAAAAAATTCTGGTCCTCGACCCCTGCTCGGCCGCTCAGCATAGCTGCGCGGGCGCGCAGGGGTCACTGGAAAAAAAATTTCAGCCCCTGTTTTCTGATTTTTTTTGTGTTTTTGGATAGGTTTTAATTCTAAGGGTTCCTGTAACAATAATTCAGGGTTGCCTCCCATGCAGCGCTTCTTTTTCGTCATTAGCTTGACGTTTCGACCCTGTTCAAGTAGTCAACAAATGGCACTAACCACTTCTCGGTGTGCCATGTCCCCATAGTAGTGCTTCAACGCCCTGACCGTTAACTTGAATGCTTGGTCGGATCATTCTCAAAAATTTCCACCGCTCCATGTGGAACACAGTTTTGATAATAAAAGGTCCATACCACCTTGATTTCAAACTTCCCAGGAAAAAGTCGGAGCCGAGAGTTGAATAAGAGAACTTGTTGCCCTGGTACAAAAATAACTTGGATGTAGCTTCCTACGTGTGCCACCTCTTCACCTTTTCCTTATACATTTTGTTATTTCGTACGCTTGAAGTCGAAATTCATCCAGTTCATTAAGCTGA
>NW_027421758.1:0-27773 GCF_009905375.1 Apium graveolens
GAGTCTTTTGCCATCATATATTGGTACAATTAACATGTTAACATCATGTACATGCAATTAGAAATCTTTTTACCATCTTAGTGCCACATTCATGTAAGTCAATTTTTGTCCCATTTTGTTCTAATTAACCATGTAAGTCACTTTCCACCATATTAGAGTCATTTGCACCCTATATGAGTCACTTTCCACAATCTATTTGTATAATTAACATGTTAACATCATATACATCCAATTTGACATCCTTTTACCACCTCTTAGTTCCACTTTCATACATGCAATTTTGTCCACATTTTGGTTCTAATCAACCATGTAAGTCAGTTTTCACCATATTAGAGTCACTTTGCACCCTATAAGATCACTTTCCACCATAATACAACAATTAACATGTTACTCATATACATCAATTTGATATCCTTTACCACCTATAATGCCACTTTCATACAAGTTATTTTGTTCCACATTTTGGCTCTAATCATGTAAGTCACTTTCACCATATTAGAGTCACTTTGCACCCTATAAGAGTCACTTGTCACCATATATTGAAAAATTAACATGTTAACATCATGTACATGCAATTAGACATCCTTTAACCACCTCTTGGTACCTTTCCTACAAGTCAATTTTGCCCACATTTTGGCTCTAATCAATCATGTAAGTGACTTCTCACCATATTAGAGTCACTTTGCACCTTATAGTCACTTGCCATCTATATTGGTACAATTAACATGTTAACGTCATGTACATGCAATTAGAATCCTTTTACCACCTCTTAGTGCAAAATTCATCCGAGTCAATTTTGGTCCACATTTTGGTTCTAATTAACCATGTTCACTTTTCACCATATTAGAGTCATTTTGCACCCTATATGAGTCACTTTCCACAATCTATTTGTATAATTAACATGTTAACATCATACATCCAATTTTATATCCTTTTACCACCTCTTAGTTCCACTTTCATACAGTCAATTTTGTTCCACATTTTGGTTCTAATCAACCATGTTAGTCACTTTTCACCATTTTAGAGTCACTTTGCACCCTATAAGAGTCACTTTCCACATAAATACACATTAACATGTTAACATCATATACATCCAATTGATATCCTTTTACCACCTATTAATGCCACTTTCATACAAGTTAATTTTTCCATATTTTGGCTCTAATCAACTATGTAAGTCACTTTTCACCATATTAGAATCACTTTGCACCCTATAAGAGTCTTTTGCCATCATATATTGGTACAATTAACATGTTAACATCATGTACATGCAATTAGAAATCTTTTTTCCACCTCTTAGTGCCACATTCTTGCAAGTCAATTTTTGTCCACATTTTGGTTCTAATTAACCATGTAAGTCACTTTCCACCATATTAGAGTCATTTGGACCCTATATGAGTAACTTTCCACAATCTATTTGTATAATTAACATGTTAACATCATATACATCCAATTTTATATCCTTTTACCACCTCTTAGTTCCACTTTCATACAGGTCAATTTTGTTCCACATTTTGGTTCTAATCAATTATGTTAGTCACTTTTCACCATTTTAGAGTCACTTTGCACCCTATAAGAGTCACTTTCCACCATAAATACAACAATTAACATGTTAACATCATATACATCCAATTTGATATCCTTTTACCACCTATTAATGCCACTTTCATGCAAGTTAATTTTGTTCCATATTTTGGCTCTAATCAACCATGTAACTCACTTTTCACCATATTAAAATCACGTTTGCACCCTATAAGAGTCACTTGTCACCATATATTGATACAATTAACATGTTAACATCATGTACATGCAATTAGACGTCCTTTAACCACCTCTTGGTACCCCTTTCCTACAAGTCAATTTTTGGCCACATTTTGGCTCTAATCAATCATGTAAGTGACTTCTCAGCATATTAGAGTCACTTTGCACCTTATAAGAGTCACTTGCCATCATATATTGGAACAGTTAACATGTTAACATCATGTACATAATTAGAAATCCTTTTACCACCTCTTAGTGCTACATTCATCCGAGTCAATTTTGGTCCACATTTTGGTTCTAATTAACCTGTAAGTTTTTTTCACCATATTAGAGTCATTTTGCACCCTATATGAGTCACTTTCCACAATCTATTTGTATAATTAACATGTTAACATCATATACATCCAATTTGACATCTTTTACCACCTCTTAGTTCCACTTTCATACAGTCATTTTGGTCCACATTTGGTTCTAATCAACCATGTAAGTCACTTTTCACCATTTAGAGTCACTTTGCACCCTATAAGAGTCACTTTCCACCATAAATACAACAATTAACATGTTAACATCATATACATCCAATTTAATATCCTTTTACCACCTATTAATGCCACTTTCATATAAGTTAATTTTGTTCCACATTTTGGCTCTAATCAACCATGTAAGTCACTTTTCACCATATTAGAGTCACTTTGCACCCTATAAGAGTCACTTGTCACCATATATTGAAAAATTAACATGTTACATCATGTCATGCAATTAGACATCCTTTAACCACCTCTTGCTACCTTTCCTACAAGTCAATTTTTGGCCACATTTTTGCTCTAATCAATCATGTAAGTGACTTCTCACCATATTAGAGTCACTTTGCACCTTATAAGAGTCACTTGCCATCATATATTGGTATATTAACATGTTAACATCATGTATATGCAATTAGAAATCCTTTTACCACCTCTTAGTGCCAATTCATCCGAGTCAATTTTGGTCCACATTTTGGTTCTAATTAACCATGTAAGTCACTTTTCACCATATTAGAGTCATTTTGCACCCTATATGAGTCACTTTCCACAATCTATTTGTATATTAACATGTTAACATCATATACATCCAATTTTATATCCTTTTACCACCTCTTAGTTCCACTTTCATACAGTCAATTTTGTTCCACATTTTGGTTCTAATCAACCATGTTAGTCACTTTTCACCATTTTAGAGTCACTTTGCACCCTATAAGAGTCACTTCCACCATAAATACAACAATTAACATGTTAACATCATATACATCCAATTTGATATCCTTTTACCACCTATTAATGCCACTTTCAACAAGTTAATTTTGTTCCATTTTGGCTCTAATCAACTATGTAAGTCACTTTCACCATATTAGAATCACTTTGCACCCTATAAGAGTCACTTGTCCCATATATTGATACAATTAACATGTTAACATCATGTACATGCAATTAGACGTCCTTTAACCACCTCTTGGTACCCTTTCCTACAAGTCAATTTTTGGCCACATTTTGGCTCTAATCAATCATGTAAGTGACTTCTCACATATTAAGTCACTTTGCACCTTATAAGAGTCACTTGCCATCATCTATTGGTACAGTTAACATGTTAACATCATGTACATGCAATTAGAAATCCTTTTACCACCTCTTAGTGCCACATTCATGCAAGTCAATTTTGGTCACATTTTGGTTCTAATTAACCATGTATCTCTTTTCACCATATTAGAGTCATTTTGCACCTATATAGTCACTTTCCACAATCTATTTGTATAATAAACATGTTAACATCATATACATCCATTTGACATCCTTTTACCACCTATTAATGCTACTTTCATACAAGTTAATTTTGTTCCACATTTTGGCTCTAATCAACCATTTAAGTCACTTTTCAACATATTGGAGTCACTTTGCGTCCTATAAGAGTCACTCACATTTATTGATACAATTAACATGTTAACATCATGTACATGCAATTAGACATCCTTTAACCACCTCTTGGTACTCCATTCCTACAAGTCAATTTTGGGCCACATTTTGGTTCTAATCAATCATGTAAGTGACTTCTCACCATATTAGAGTCACTTTGCACCTTATAGGTCACTTGCCATCATATATTGGTACAATTAACATGTTAACATCATGTACATGCAATTAGAAATCCTTTTACCACCTCTTAGTGCCACATTCATGCAGTCAATTTTGGTCCACATTTTGGTTCTAATTAACCGTAAGTCACTTTTCACCATATTAGAGTCATTTTGCACCCTATATGAGTCACTTTCCACAATCTATTTGTATAATTAACATGTTAACATCATATACATCCAATTTGACATCCTTTTACCACCTCTTAGTTCCACTTTCATACATGTCAATTTTGGTCCACATTTTGGTTCTAATCAACCATGTAAGTCACTTTTCACCATATTAGAGTCACTTTGCACCCTATAAGAGTCACTTTCCACCATAAATACAACAATTAACATGTTAACATCATATACATCCAATTTGATATCCTTTACCACCTATTAATGCCACTTTCATACAAGTTAATTTTGTTCCACATTTTGGCTCTAATCAACCATGTAAGTCACTTTTCACCATATTAGAGTCACTTTGCACCCTATAAGAGTCACTTTCACCATATATTGAAAAATTTACATGTTAACATCATGTACATGCAATTAACATCCTTTAACCACCTCTTGGTACCTTTCCTACAAGTCAATTTTTGGCCACATTTTGGCTCTAATCAATCATGTAAGTGACTTCTCACATATTAGTCACTTTGCACCTTATAAGAGTCACTTGCCATCATATTGGTACAATTAACATGTTAACATCATGTACATGCAATTAGAAATCCTTTTACCACCTCTTAGTGCCAATTCATCCGAGTCAATTTTGGTCCACATTTTGGTTCTAATTAACCATGTAAGTCACTTTTCACCATATTAGAGTCATTTTGCACCCTATATGAGTCACTTTCCACAATCTATTTGTATAATTAACATGTTAACATCATATACCAATTTATCCTTTTACCACCTCTTAGTTCCACTTTCATACAGGTCAATTTGTTCCACATTTTGGTTCTAATCAACCATGTTAGTCACTTTTCACCATTTTAGTCACTTTGCACCCTATAAGAGTCACTTTCCACCATAAATACAACAATTAACATGTTAACATCATATACATCCAATTTGATATCCTTTTACCACCTATTAATGCCACTTTCATACAAGTTAATTTTGTTCCACATTTTGGCTCTAATCAACCATGTAAGTCACTTTTCACCAGATTAGAATCACTTTGCAACCCTATAAGAGTCACTTGGTCACCATATATTGATACAATTAACATGTTAACATCATGTACATGCAATTAGACATCCTTTACCACCTCTTGGTACCCTTTCCTACAAGTCAATTTTTGGCCACATTTGGCTCTAATCAATCATGTAAGTGACTTCTCACCATATTAGTCACTTTGCACCTTATAAGAGTCACTTGCCATCATATATTGGTACATTAACATGTTAACATCATGTACATGCAATTAAAATCCTTTTACCACCTCTTAGTGCCACATTCATCCGAGTCTAATTTTGGTCCACATTGTTTGGTTCTAATTAACCATGTAAGTCACTTTTCACCATATTAGAGTCATTTTGCACCCTATATGAGTCACTTTCCACATCTATTATGTTAATTAACATGTTAACATCATATACATCCAATTTGATATCCTTTTACCACCTCTTAGTTCCACTTCATACAGGCAATTTTGTTCCACATTTTGGTTCTAATCAACCATGTTAGTCACTTTTCACCATTTAGAGTCCACTTTGCACCCTATAAGAGTCACTTTCCACCATATATACAACAATTAACATGTTAACATCAATATACATCCAATTGATATCCTTTTACCACCTATTAATGCCACTTTCATACAGTTAATTTTGTTCCATATTTGGCTCTAATCAACCATGTAGTCACTTTTCACCATATTAGAATCACTTTGCACCCCTATAAGAGTCACTTGTCACCATATATTGATACAACTGAACATGTTAACATCATGTACATGCAATTAGACGTCCTTGAACCACCTCTTGGTACCCCTTTCCTACAAGTCCAATTTTGGCCACATTTTGGCTCTAATCAATCATGTAAGTGACTTCTCAGCATATTAAGAGTCCTTTGCACCTTATAAAGAGTCACTTGCCATCATATATTGGTACAATTAACATGTTACATCATGTACATGCAATTAGAAAATCTTTACACCTCTTAGTGCCACATTCATGCAGTCAATTTTGGTCCACATTTTGGTTCTAATAACCATGTAAGTCACTTTTCACCATATTAGAGTCCATTTTGCACCCTATATGAGTCACTTTCCACAATCTATTTGGTATAATTAACATGTTAACATCTAGTACATCCAATTTGAGCATCCTTTTACCACCTCTTAGGTTCCACTTCATACATGTCATTTTGGTCCACATTTTGGTTCTAATCAACCATGTAAGTCACTTTTCACCATATTAGAGTCAACTTTGCACCCTATAAGAGTCACTTTCCACCATAAATACAACAATTAACATGTTAACATCATATACATCCATTTGATATCCTTTACCACCTATTAATGCCACGTTCATACAAGTTAATTTGTTCCATTTTGGCTCTAATCAACCATGTAAGTCACTTTTCACCATATTAGAATCACTTTGCACCCTATAAGAGTCACTTGTCACCATATATTGATACAATTAACATGTTAACATCATGTACATGCAATTAGAATCCTTTAACCACCTCTTGGTACCCTTCCTACAAGTCAATTTTTGGCCACATTTTGCTTCTAATCATCATGTAAGTCTTCACCATATTAGAGTCACTTTGCACCTTATAGTCACTTGCCATCATATATTGGTACAATTAACATGTTAACATCATGTACATCCAATTAGAAATCCTTTTACCACCTCTTAGTGCCACATTCATGCATCAATTTTGTCCACATTTTGGTTCTAATCAACCATGTAAGTCACTTTTCACCATATTAGAGTCACTTTGCACCCTATAAGAGTCACTTTCCACCATAAATACAACAATTAACATGTTAACATCATATACATCCAATTTGATATCCTTTTACCACCTATTAATGCCACTTTCATACAAGTTAATTTTGTTCCACATTTTGGCTCTAATCAACCATGTAAGTCACTTTTCACCATATTAGAGTCACTTTGCACCCTATAAGAGTCACTTGTCACCATATATTGAATAAAATTAACATGTTAACATCATGTACATGCAATTAGACATCCTTTAACCCACCTCTTGGTACCCTTTCCTACAAGTCAATTTTTGGCCACATTTTGGCTCTAATCAATTATGTAAGTGACTTCTCACCATATTAGAGTCACTTTGCACCTTATAAGAGTCACTTGCCATCATATATTGGTACAACTAAAATGTTAACATCATGTACATGCAATTAGAAATCCTTTACCACCTCTTAGTGCCAAATTCATCCGAGTCAATTTTGTTCCACATTTTGGTTCTTAATTAACCTTAGTCACTTTTCACCAGATTAGAGTCATTTTGCACCCTATATGAGTCACTTTCCACAATCTATTTTATAATTAACATGTTAACATCATATACATCCAATTTTATATCCTGTTTACCACCTCTTAGTTCCACTTTCATACAGGTCAATTTTGTTCCACATTTTGGTTCTAATCAACCATGTTAGTCACTTTTCACCATTTTAGAGTCACTTTGCACCCTATAAGAGTCACTTTCCACCATAAAATACAACAATTAACATGTTAACATCATATACATCCAATTTGATAGTCCTTTTACCACCTATTAATGCCACTTTCATACAAGTTAATTTTGTTCCATATTTTGGCTCTAATCAACCATGTAACTCACTTTTCACCATATTAGAATCACTTTGCACCCTATAAGAGTCACTTGTCACCATATATTGATACAATTAACATGTTAACATCATGTACATGCAATTAGACGTCCTTTAAACCACCTCTTGGTACCCCTTTCCTACAAGTCAATTTTTGGCCACATTTTGGCTCTAATCAATCATGTAAGTGACTTCTCAGCATATTAGAGGTCACTTTGCACCTTATAAGAGTCACTTGCCATCATATATTGGTACAGTTAACATGTTAACATCATGTACATACAATTAGAGAATCCTTTTACCACCTCTTAGTGCCACATTCATCCGAGTCATTTTGGTCCACATTTGGTTCTAATTAACCGTGTAAGTCACTTTTCACCATATTAGAGTCATTTTGCACCCTATATGAGTCACTTTCCACAATCTATTTGTATAATTAACATGTTAACATCATATACATCCAATTTGACATCCTTTACCACCTCTTAGTTCCACTTTCATACATGTCAATTTTGGTCCACATTTTGGTTCTAATCAACCATGTAAGTCACTTTCACCATATTAGAGTCACTTTGCACCCTATAAGAGTCACTTTCCACCATAAATACAACAATTAACATGTTAACATCATATACATCCATTTGATATCCTTTTACCACCTATTAATGCCACTTCATACAAGTTAATTTTGTTCCACATTTTGGCTCTAATCAACCATGTAAGTCACTTTTCACCATATTAGAGTCACTTTGCACCCTATAAGAGTCACTTGTCACCATATATTGATAAAAATTAACAGGTTAACATCATGTACATGCAATTAGACATCCTTTAACCACCTCTTGGTACCCTTTCCTACAAGTCATTTTTGGCCACATTTTGGCTCTAATCAATCATGTAAGTGACTTCTCACCATATTAGAGTCACTTTGCACCTTATAAGAGTCACTTGCCATCATATATTGGTACAATTAACATGTTAACATCATGTACATGCAATTAGAAATCCTTTTACCACCTCTTAGTGCCAAATTCATCCGAGTCAATTTTGGTCCACATTTTGGTTCTAATTAAACCATGTAAGTCACTTTTCACCATATTAGAGTCATTTTGCACCCTATATGAGTCACTTTCCACAATCTATTTGTATAATTAACATGTTAACATCATATACATCCAATTTGATATCCTTTTACCACCTCTTAGTTCCACTTTCATACAGGTCAATTTGTTCCACATTTTGGTTCTAATCAACCATGTTAGTCCCTTTTCACCATTTAGAGTCACTTTGCACCCTATAAGAGTCACTTTCCACCATAAATACAACAATTAACATGTTAACATCATATACATCCAATTTGATATCCTTTTACCACCTATTAATGCCACTTTCATACAAGTTAATTTTGTTCCATATTTTGGCTCTAATCAACCATGTAAGTCACTTTTCACCATATTAGAATCACTTTGCACCCTATAAGAGTCACTTGTCACCATATATTGATACAATTAACATGTTAACATCATGTACATGCAATTAGACATCCTTTAACCACCTCTTGGTACCCCTTTCCTACAAGTCAATTTTTGGCCACATTTTGGCTCTAATCAATCATGTAAGTGACTTCTCAGCATATTAAAGTCACTTTGCACCTTATAAGAGTCACTTGCCATCATATATTGGTACAGTTAACATGTTAACATCATGTACATGCAATTAGAAATCCTTTTACCACCTCTTAGTGCCACATTCATACGAGTCAATTTTGGTCCACATTTTGGTTCTAATTAACCATGTAAGTCACTTTTCACCATATTAGAGTCATTTTGCACCCTATATGAGTCACTTTCCACAATCTATTTATATAATTAACATGTTAACATCATATACATCCAATTTGACATCTTTTAACCACCTCTTAGTTCCACTTTCATACATGTCAATTTTGGTCCACATTTTGGTTCTAATCAACCATGTAAGTCACTTTTCACCATATTAGAGTCACTTTGCACCCTATAAGAGTCACTTTCCACCATAAATACAACATTAACATGTTAACATCATATACATCCAATTTGATATCCTTTTACCACCTATTAATGCCACTTTCATACAAGTTAATTTTGTTCCACATTTTGGCTCTAATCAATCATGTAAGTCACTTTTCACCATATTAGAGTCACTTTGCACCCTATAAGAGTCACTTGTCACCATATATTGATAAAATTAACATGTTAACATCATGTACATGCAATTAGACATCCTTTAACCACCTCTTGGTACCCCTTTCCTACAAGTCAATTTTGGCCACATTTTGGCTCTAATCAATCATGTAAGTGACTTCTCACCATATTAGAGTCACTTTGCACCTTATAAGAGTCACTTGCCATCATATATTGGTACAATTAACATGTTAACATCATGTACATGCAATTAGAAATCCTTTTACCACCTCTTAGTGCCACATTCATGCAAGTCAATTTTGGTCCACATTTTGGTTCTAATTAACCATGTAAGTCACTTTTCACCATATTAGAGTCATTTTGCACCCTATATGAGTCACTTTCCACAATCTATTTGTATAATTAACATGTTAACATCATATACATCCAATTTGACATCCTTTTACCACCTCTTAGTTCCACTTTCATACATGTCAATTTTGGTCCACATTTTGGTTCTAATCAACCATGTAAGTCACTTTTCACCATATTAGAGTCACTTTGCACCCTATAAGAGTCACTTTCCACCATAAATACAACAATTAACATGTTAACATCATATACATCCAATTTGATATCCTTTTACCACCTATTAATGCCACTTTCATACAAGTTAATTTTGTTCCACATTTTGGCTCTAATCAACCATGTAAGTCACTTTTCACCATATTAGAGTCACTTTGCACCCTATAAGAGTCACTTGTCACCATATATTGATAAAATTAACATGTTAACATCATGTACATGCAATTAGACATCCTTTAACCACCTCTTGGTACCCTTTCCTACAAGTCAATTTTTGGCCACATTTTGGCTCTAATCAATCATGTAAGTGACTTCTCACCATATTAGAGTCACTTTGCACCTTATAAGAGTCACTTGCCATCATATATTGGTACAATTAACATGTTAACATCATGTACATGCAATTAGAAATCCTTTTACCACCTCTTAGTGCCACATTCATCCGAGTCAATTTTGGTCCACATTTTGGTTCTAATTAACCATGTAAGTCACTTTTCACCATATTAGAGTCATTTTGCACCCTATATGAGTCACTTTCCACAATCTATTTGTATAATTAACATGTTAACATCATATACATCCAATTTGACATCCTTTTACCACCTCTTAGTTCCACTTTCATACAGGTCAATTTTGTTCCACATTTTGGTTCTAATCAACCATGTAAGTCACTTTTCACCATTTTAGAGTCACTTTGCACCCTATAAGAGTCACTTTCCACCATAAATACAACAATTAACATGTTAACATCATATACATCCAATTTGATATCCTTTTACCACCTATTAATGCCACTTTCATACAAGTTAATTTTGTTCCACATTTTGGCTCTAATCAACCATGTAAGTCACTTTTCACCATATTAGAATCACTTTGCACCCTATAAGAGTCACTTGTCACCATATATTGATACAATTAACATGTTAACATCATGTACATGCAATTAGACGTCCTTTAACCACCTCTTGGTACCCCTTTCCTACAAGTCAATTTTTGGCCACATTTTGGCTCTAATCAATCATGTAAGTGACTTCTCAGCATATTAGAGTCACTTTGCACCTTATAAGAGTCACTTGCCATCATATATTGGTACAAGTTAACATGTTAACATCATGTACATGCAATTAGAAATCCTTTTACCACCTCTTAGTGCCACATTCATCCGAGTCAATTTTGGTCCACATTTTGGTTCTAATTAACCATGTAAGTCACTTTTCACCATATTAGAGTCATTTTGCACCCTATATGAGTCACTTTCCACAATCTATTTGTATAATTAACATGTTAACATCATATACATCCAATTTGACATCCTTTTACCACCTCTTAGTTCCACTTTCATACATGTCAATTTTGGTCCACATTTTGGTTCTAATCAACCATGTAAGTCACTTTTCACCATATTAGAGTCACTTTGCACCCTATAAGAGTCACTTGTCACCATATATTGAAAAAATTAACATGTTAACATCATGTACATGCAATTAGACGTCCTTTAACCACCTCTTGGTACCCCTTTCCTACAAGTCAATTTTTGGCCACATTTTGGCTCTAATCAATCATGTAAGTGACTTCTCACCATATTAGAGTCACTTTGCACCTTATAAGAGTCACTTGCCATCATATATTGGTACAATTAACATGTTAACATCATGTACATGCAATTAGAAATCCTTTTACCACCTCTTAGTGCCACATTCATCGAGTCAATTTTGGTCCACATTTTGGTTCTAATTAACCATGTAAGTCACTTTTCACCATATTAGAGTCATTTTGCACCCTATATGAGTCACTTTCCACAATCTATTTGTATAATTAACATGTTAACATCATATACATCCAATTTGACATCCTTTTACCACCTCTTAGTTCCACTTTCATACAGGTCAATTTTGTTCCACATTTTGGTTCTAATCAACCATGTAAGTCACTTTTCACCATATTAGAGTCACTTTGCACCCTATAAGAGTCACTTTCCACCATAAATACAACAATTAACATGTTAACATCATATACATCCAATTTGATATCCTTTTACCACCTATTAATGCCACTTTCATACAAGTTAATTTTGTTCCACATTTTGGCTCTAATCAACCATGTAAGTCACTTTTCACCATATTAGAATCACTTTGCACCCTATAAGAGTCACTTGTCACATATATTGATACAATTAACATGTTAACATCATGTACATGCAATTAGACATCCTTTAACCACCTCTTGGTACTCCTTTCCTACAAGTCAATTTTGGCCACATTTTGGCTCTAATCAATCATGTAAGTGACTTCTCACCATATTAGAGTCACTTTGCACCTTATAAGAGTCACTTGCCATCATATATTGGTACAATTAACATGTTAACATCATGTACATGCAATTAGAAATCCTTTTACCACCTCTTAGTGCCAAAATCATGCGAGTCAATTTTTGGTCCACATTTTGGTTCTAATTAACCATGTAAGTCACTTTTCACCATATTAGAGTCATTTTGCACCCTATATGAGTCACTTTCCACAATCTATTTGTATAATTAACATGTTAACATCATATACATCCAATTTGACATCCTTTTACCACCTCTTAGTTCCACTTTCATACATGTCAATTTTGTTCCACATTTTGGTTCTAATCAACCATGTAAGTCACTTTTCACCATATTAGAGTCACTTTGCACCCTATAAGAGTCACTTTCCACCATAAATACAACAATTAACATGTTAACATCATATACATCCAATTTGATATCCTTTTACCACCTATTAATGCCACTTTCATACAAGTTAATTTTGTTCCACATTTTGGCTCTAATCAACCATGTAAGTCACTTTTCACCATATTAGATCACTTTGCACCCTATAAGAGTCACTTGTCACCATATATTGATACAATTAACATGTTAACATCATGTACATGCAATTAGACGATCCTTTAACCACCTCTTGGTACCCCTTTCCTACAAGTCAATTTTTGGCCACATTTTGGCTCTAATCAATCATGTAAGTGACTTCTCACATATTAGAGTCACTTTGCACCTTATAAGAGTCACTTGCCATCATATATTGGTACAATTAACATGTTAACATCATGTACATGCAATTAGAAATCCTTTTACCACCTCTTAGTGCCAAATTCATCCGAGTCAATTTTGGTCCACATTTTGGTTCTAATTAACCATGTAAGTCACTTTTCACCATATTAGAGTCATTTTGCACCCTATATGAGTCACTTTCCACAATCTATTTGTATAATTAACATGTTAACATCATATACATCCAATTTTGACATCCTTTTACCACCTCTTAGTTCCACTTTCATACAGGTCAATTTTGTTCCACATTTTGGTTCTAATCAACCATGTTAGTCACTTTTCACCATTTTAGAGTCACTTTGCACCCTATAAGAGTCACTTTCCACCATAAATACAACAATTAACATGTTAACATCATATACATCCAATTTGATATCCTTTTACCACCTATTAATGCCACTTTCATACAAGTTAATTTTGTTCCACATTTTGGCTCTAATCAACCATGTAAGTCACTTTTCACCATATTAGAATCACTTTGCACCCTATAAGAGTCACTTGTCACCATATATTGATACAATTAACATGTTAACATCATGTACATGCAATTAGACATCCTTTAACCACCTCTTGGTACCCCTTTCCTACAAGTCAATTTTTGGCCACATTTTGGCTCTAATCAATCATGTAAGTGACTTCTCACCATATTAGAGTCACTTTGCACCTTATAAGAGTCACTTGCCATCATATATTGGTACAATTAACATGTTAACATCATGTACATGCAATTAGAAATCCTTTTACCACCTCTTAGTGCCACATTCATCCGAGTCAATTTTGGTCCACATTTTGGTTCTAATTAACCATGTAAGTCACTTTTCACCATATTAGAGTCATTTTGCACCCTATATGAGTCACTTTCCACAATCTATTTGTATAATTAACATGTTAACATCATATACATCCAATTTGACATCCTTTTACCACCTCTTAGTTCCACTTTCATACATGTCAATTTTGGTCCACATTTTGGTTCTAATCAACCATGTAAGTCACTTTTCACCATATTAGAGTCACTTTGCACCCTATAAGAGTCACTTTCCACCATAAATACAACAATTAACATGTTAACATCATATACATCCAATTTGATATCCTTTTACAACCTATTAATGCCACTTTCATACAAGTTAATTTTGTTCCACATTTTGGCTCTAATCAACCATGTAAGTCACTTTTCACCATATTAGAGTCACTTTGCACCCTATAAGAGTCACTTGTCACCATATATTGATACAATTAACATGTTAACATCATGTACATGCAATTAGACATCCTTTAACCACCTCTTGGTACCCCTTTCCTACAAGTCAATTTTTGGCCACATTTTGGCTCTAATCAATCATGTAAGTGACTTCTCACCATATTAGAGTCACTTTGCACCTTATAAGAGTCACTTGCCATCATATATTGGTACAATTAACATGTTAACATCATGTACATGCAATTAGAAATCCTTTTACCACCTCTTAGTGCCACATTCATCCGAGTCAATTTTGGTCCACATTTTGGTTCTAATTAACCATGTAAGTCACTTTTCACCATATTAGAGTCATTTTGCACCCTATATGAGTCACTTTCCACAATCTATTTGTATAATTAACATGTTAACATCATATACATCCAATTTGACATCCTTTTACCACCTCTTAGTTCCACTTTCATACATGTCAATTTTGGTCCACATTTTGGTTCTAATCAACCATGTAAGTCACTTTTCACCATATTAGAGTCACTTTGCACCCTATAAGAGTCACTTTCCACCATAAATACAACAATTAACATGTTAACATCATATACATCCAATTTGATATCCTTTTACCACCTATTAATGCCACTTTCATACAAGTTAATTTGTTCCACATTTTGGCTCTAATCAACCATGTAAGTCACTTTTCACCATATTAGAGTCACTTTGCACCCTATAAGAGTCACTTGTCACCATATATTGATAAAATTAACATGTTAACATCATGTACATGCAATTAGACGTCCTTTAACCACCTCTTGGTACCCTTTCCTACAAGTCAATTTTTGGCCACATTTTGGCTCTAATCAATCATGTAAGTGACTTCTCACCATATTAGAGTCACTTTGCACCTTATAAGAGTCACTTGCCATCATATATTGGTACAATTAACATGTTAACATCATGTACATGCAATTAGAAATCCTTTTACCACCTCTTAGTGCCAAATTCATCCGAGTCAATTTTGGTCCACATTTTGGTTCTAATTAACCATGTAAGTCACTTTTCACCATATTAGAGTCATTTTGCACCCTATATGAGTCACTTTCCACAATCTATTTGTATAATTAACATGTTAACATCATATACATCCAATTTGACATCCTTTTACCACCTCTTAGTTCCACTTTCATACAGGTCAATTTTGTTCCACATTTTGGTTCTAATCAACCATGTAAGTCACTTTTCACCATTTTAGAGTCACTTTGCACCCTATAAGAGTCACTTTCCACCATAAATACAACAATTAACATGTTAACATCATATACATCCAATTTGATATCCTTTTACCACCTATTAATGCCACTTTCATACAAGTTAATTTTGTTCCACATTTTGGCTCTAATCAACCATGTAAGTCACTTTTCACCATATTAGAATCACTTTGCACCCTATAAGAGTCACTTGTCACCATATATTGATACAATTAACATGTTAACATCATGTACATGCAATTAGACGTCCTTTAACCACCTCTTGGTACCCCTTTCCTACAAGTCAATTTTTGGCCACATTTTGGCTCTAATCAATCATGTAAGTGACTTCTCACCATATTAGAGTCACTTTGCACCTTATAAGAGTCACTTGCCATCATATATTGGTACAATTAACATGTTAACATCATGTACATGCAATTAGAAATCCTTTTACCACCTCTTAGTGCCACATTCATCCGAGTCAATTTTGGTCCACATTTTGGTTCTAATTAACCATGTAAGTCACTTTTCACCATATTAGAGTCATTTTGCACCCTATATGAGTCACTTTCCACAATCTATTTGTATAATTAACATGTTAACATCATATACATCCAATTTGACATCCTTTTACCACCTCTTAGTTCCACTTTCATACATGTCAATTTTGGTCCACATTTTGGTTCTAATCAACCATGTAAGTCACTTTTCACCATTTTAGAGTCACTTTGCACCCTATAAGAGTCACTTTTCCACCATAAATACAACAATTAACATGTTAACATCATATACATCCAATTTGATATCCTTTTACCACCTATTAATGCCACTTTCATACAAGTTAATTTTGTTCCACATTTTGGCTCTAATCAACCATGTAAGTCACTTTTCACCATATTAGAATCACTTTGCACCCTATAAGAGTCACTTGTCACCATATATTGATACAATTAACATGTTAACATCATGTACATGCAATTAGACGTCCTTTAACCACCTCTTGGTACCCCTTTCCTACAAGTCAATTTTTGGCCACATTTTGGCTCTAATCAATCATGTAAGTGACTTCTCACCATATTAGAGTCACTTTGCACCTTATAAGAGTCACTTGCCATCATATATTGGTACAATTAACATGTTAACATCATGTACATGCAATTAGAAATCCTTTTACCACCTCTTAGTGCCACATTCATCCGAGTCAATTTTGGTCCACATTTTGGTTCTAATTAACCATGTAAGTCACTTTTCACCATATTAGAGTCATTTTGCACCCTATATGAGTCACTTTCCACAATCTATTTGTATAATTAACATGTTAACATCATATACATCCAATTTGACATCCTTTTACCACCTCTTAGTTCCACTTTCATACAGGTCAATTTTGTTCCACATTTTGGTTCTAATCAACCATGTTAGTCACTTTTCACCATTTTAGAGTCACTTTGCACCCTATAAGAGTCACTTTCCACCATAAATACAACAATTAACATGTTAACATCATATACATCCAATTTGATATCCTTTTACCACCTATTAATGCCACTTTCATACAAGTTAATTTTGTTCCATATTTTGGCTCTAATCAACCATGTAAGTCACTTTTCACCATATTAGAATCACTTTGCACCCTATAAGAGTCACTTGTCACCATATATTGATACAATTAACATGTTAACATCATGTACATGCAATTAGACGTCCTTTAACCACCTCTTGGTACCCCTTTCCTACAAGTCAATTTTTGGCCACATTTTGGCTCTAATCAATCATGTAAGTGACTTCTCAGCATATTAGAGTCACTTTGCACCTTATAAGAGTCACTTGCCATCATATATTGGTACAGTTAACATGTTAACATCATGTACATGCAATTAGAAATCCTTTTACCACCTCTTAGTGCCACATTCATCCGAGTCAATTTTGGTCCACATTTTGGTTCTAATTAACCATGTAAGTCACTTTTCACCATATTAGAGTCATTTTGCACCCTATATGAGTCACTTTCCACAATCTATTTGTATAATTAACATGTTAACATCATATACATCCAATTTGACATCCTTTTACCACCTCTTAGTTCCACTTTCATACAGGTCAATTTTGTTCCACATTTTGGTTCTAATCAACCATGTAAGTCACTTTTCACCATATTTAGAGTCACTTTGCACCCTATAAGAGTCACTTTCCACCATAAATACAACAATTAACATGTTAACATCATATACATCCAATTTGATATCCTTTTACAACCTATTAATGCCACTTTCATACAAGTTAATTTTGTTCCACATTTTGGCTCTAATCAACCATGTAAGTCACTTTTTCACCATATTAGAGTCACTTTGCACCCTATAAGAGTCACTTGTCACCATATATTGATACAATTAACATGTTAACATCATGTACATGCAATTAGACGTCCTTTAACCACCTCTTGGTACCCCTTTCCTACAAGTCAATTTTTGGCCACATTTTGGCTCTAATCAATCATGTAAGTGACTTCTCAGCATATTAGAGTCACTTTGCACCTTATAAGAGTCACTTGCCATCATATATTGGTACAAGTTAACATGTTAACATCATGTACATGCAATTAGAAATCCTTTTACCACCTCTTAGTGCCAAATTCATCCGAGTCAATTTTGGTCCACATTTTGGTTCTAATTAACCATGTAAGTCACTTTTCACCATATTAGAGTCATTTTGCACCCTATATGAGTCACTTTCCACAATCTATTTGTATAATTAACATGTTAACATCATATACATCCAATTTGACATCCTTTTACCACCTCTTAGTTCCACTTTCATACATGTCAATTTTGGTCCACATTTTGGTTCTAATCAACCATGTAAGTCACTTTTCACCATATTTAGAGTCACTTTGCACCCTATAAGAGTCACTTTCCACCATAAATACAACAATTAACATGTTAACATCATATACATCCAATTTGATATCCTTTTACCACCTATTAATGCCACTTTCATACAAGTTAATTTTGTTCCACATTTTGGCTCTAATCAACCATGTAAGTCACTTTTCACCATATTAGAATCACTTTGCACCCTATAAGAGTCACTTGTCACCATATATTGATACAAATTAACATGTTAACATCATGTACATGCAATTAGACATCCTTTAACCACCTCTTGGTACCCTTTCCTACAAGTCAATTTTTGGCCACATTTTGGCTCTAATCAATCATGTAAGTGACTTCTCACCATATTAGAGTCACTTTGCACCTTATAAGAGTCACTTGCCATCATATATTGGTACAATTAACATGTTAACATCATGTACATGCAATTAGAAATCCTTTTACCACCTCTTAGTGCCACATTCATCCGAGTCAATTTTGGTCCACATTTTGGTTCTAATTAACCATGTAAGTCACTTTTCACCATATTAGAGTCATTTTGCACCCTATATGAGTCACTTTCCACAATCTATTTGTATAATTAACATGTTAACATCATATACATCCAATTTGACATCCTTTTACCACCTCTTAGTTCCACTTTCATACATGTCAATTTTGTTCCACATTTTGGTTCTAATCAACCATGTAAGTCACTTTTCACCATATTAGAGTCACTTTGCACCCTATAAGAGTCACTTTCCACCATAAATACAACAATTAACATGTTAACATCATATACATCCAATTTGATATCCTTTTACCACCTATTAATGCCACTTTCATACAAGTTAATTTTGTTCCACATTTTGGCTCTAATCAACCATGTAAGTCACTTTTCACCATATTAGAATCACTTTGCACCCTATAAGAGTCACTTGTCACCATATATTGATACAATTAACATGTTAACATCATGTACATGCAATTAGACATCCTTTAACCACCTCTTGGTACTCCTTTCCTACAAGTCAATTTTTGGCCACATTTTGGCTTCTAATCAATCATGTAAGTGACTTCTCACCATATTAGAGTCACTTTGCACCTTATAAGAGTCACTTGCCATCATATATTGGTACAATTAACATGTTAACATCATGTACATGCAATTAGAAATCCTTTTACCACCTCTTAGTGCCACATTCATGCAAGTCAATTTTGGTCCACATTTTGGTTCTAATTAACCATGTAAGTCACTTTTCACCATATTAGAGTCATTTTGCACCCTATATGAGTCACTTTCCACAATCTATTTGTATAATTAACATGTTAACATCATATACATCCAATTTGACATCCTTTTACCACCTCTTAGTTCCACTTTCATACATGTCAATTTTGGTCCACATTTTGGTTCTAATCAACCAAGTCATTTTTCACCATATTAGAGTCACTTTGCACCCTATAAGAGTCACTTTCCACCATAAATACAACAATTAACATGTTAACATCATATACATCCAATTTGATATCCTTTTACCACCTATTAATGCCACTTTCATACAAGTTAATTTTGTTCCACATTTTGGCTCTAATCAACCATGTAAGTCACTTTTCACCATATTAGAGTCACTTTGCACCCTATAAGAGTCACTTGTCACCATATATTGATACAATTAACATGTTAACATCATGTACATGCAATTAGACATCCTTTAACCACCTCTTGGTACCCTTTCCTACAAGTCAATTTTTGGCCACATTTTGGCTCTAATCAATCATGTAAGTGACTTCTCACCATATTAGAGTCACTTTGCACCTTATAAGAGTCACTTGCCATCATATATTGGTACAATTAACATGTTAACATCATGTACATGCAATTAGAAATCCTTTTACCACCTCTTAGTGCCACATTCATCCGAGTCAATTTTGGTCCACATTTTGGTTCTAATTAACCATGTAAGTCACTTTTCACCATATTAGAGTCATTTTGCACCCTATATGAGTCACTTTCCACAATCTATTTGTATAATTAACATGTTAACATCATATACATCCAATTTGACTATCCTTTTACCACCTCTTAGTTCCACTTTCATACAGGTCAATTTTGTTCCACATTTTGGTTCTAATCAACCATGTTAGTCACTTTTCACCATTTTAGAGTCACTTTGCACCCTATAAGAGTCACTTTCCACCATAAATACAACAATTAACATGTTAACATCATATACATCCAATTTGATATCCTTTTACCACCTATTAATGCCACTTTCATACAAGTTAATTTTGTTCCACTATTTTGGCTCTAATCAACCATGTAAGTCACTTTTCACCATATTAGAATCACTTTGCACCCTATAAGAGTCACTTGTCACCATATATTGATACAATTAACATGTTAACATCATGTACATGCAATTAGACGTCCTTTAACCACCTCTTGGTACCCCTTTCCTACAAGTCAATTTTTGGCCACATTTTGGCTCTAATCAATCATGTAAGTGACTTCTCAGCATATTAGAGTCACTTTGCACCTTATAAGAGTCACTTGCCATCATATATTGGTACAGTTAACATGTTAACATCATGTACATGCAATTAGAAATCCTTTTACCACCTCTTAGTGCCACATTAATCCGAGTCAATTTTGGTCTACATTTTGGTTCTAATTAACCATATAAGTCACTTTTCACCATATTAGAGTCATTTTGCACCCTATATGAGTCACTTTCCACAATCTATTTGTATAATTAACATGTTAACATCATATACATCCAATTTGACATCCTTTTACCACCTCTTAGTTCCACTTTCATACATGTCAATTTTGGTCCACATTTTGGTTCTAATCAACCATGTAAGTCAGTTTTCACCATTTTAGAGTCACTTTGCACCCTATAAGAGTCACTTTCCACCATAAATACAACAATTAACATGTTAACATCATATACATCCAATTTGATATCCTTTTACAACCTATTAATGCCACTTTCATACAAGTTAATTTTGTTCCACATTTTGGCTCTAATCAACCATGTAAGTCACTTTTCACCATATTAGAATCACTTTGCACCCTATAAGAGTCACTTGTCACCATATATTGATACAATTAACATGTTAACATCATGTACATGCAATTAGACGTCCTTTAACCACCTCTTGGTACCCCTTTCCTACAAGTCAATTTTTGGCCACATTTTGGCTCTAATCAATCATGTAAGTGACTTCTCACCATATTAGAGTCACTTTGCACCTTATAAGAGTCACTTGCCATCATATATTGGTACAAGTTAACATGTTAACATCATGTACATGCAATTAGAAATCCTTTTACCACCTCTTAGTGCCACATTCATCCGAGTCAATTTTGGTCCACATTTTGGTTCTAATTAACCATGTAAGTCACTTTTCACCATATTAGAGTCATTTTGCACCCTATATGAGTCACTTTCCACAATCTATTTGTATAATTAACATGTTAACATCATATACATCCAATTTGACATCCTTTTACCACCTCTTAGTTCCACTTTCATACAGGTCAATTTTGTTCCACATTTTTGGTTCTAATCAACCATGTTAGTCACTTTTCACCATTTTAGAGTCACTTTGCACCCTATAAGAGTCACTTTCCACCATAAATACAACAATTAACATGTTAACATCATATACATCCAATTTGATATCCTTTTACCAACCTATTAATGCCACTTTCATACAAGTTAATTTTGTTCCATATTTTGGCTCTAATCAACCATGTAAGTCACTTTTTCACCATATTAGAATCACTTTGCACCCTATAAGAGTCACTTGTCACCATATATTGATAACAATAACATGTTAACATCATGTACATGCAATTAGACTCCTTTAACCACCTCTTGGTACCCTTTCCTACAAGTCAATTTTTGGCCACATTTTGGCTCTAATCAATCATGTAAGTGACTTCTCAGCATATTAGAGTCACTTTGCACCTTATAAGAGTCACTTGCCATCATATATTGGTACAAGTTAACATGTTAACATCATGTACATGCGATTAGAAATCCTTTTACCACCTCTTAGTGCCAAATTCATCCGAGTCAATTTTGGTCCACATTTTGGTTCTAATTAACCATGTAAGTCACTTTTCACCATATTAGAGTCATTTTGCACCGTATATGAGTCACTTTCCACAATCTATTTGTATAATTAACATGTTAACATCATATACATCCAATTTGACATCCTTTTTACCACCTCTTAGTTCCACTTTCATACAGGTCAATTTTGTTCCACATTTTGGTTCTAATCAACCATGTAAGTCACTTTTCACCATTTTAGAGTCACTTTGCACCCTATAAGAGTCACTTTCCACCATAAATACAACAATTAACATGTTAACATCATATACATCCAATTTGATATCCTTTTACCACCTATTAATGCCACTTTCATACAAGTTAATTTTGTTCCACATTTTGGCTCTAATCAACCATGTAAGTCACTTTTCACCATATTAGAATCACTTTGCACCCTATAAGAGTAACTTGTCACCATATATTGATACAATTAACATGTTAACATCATGTACATGCAATTAGACATCCTTTAACCACCTCTTGGTACTCCTTTCCTACAAGTCAATTTTGGCCACATTTTGCTCTAATCAATCATGTAAGTGACTTCTCACCATATTAGAGTCACTTTGCACCTTATAAGAGTCACTTGCCATCATATATTGGTACAATTAACATGTTAACATCATGTACATGCAATTAGAAATCCTTTTTACCACCTCTTAGTGCCACATTCATCGCAAGTCAATTTTGGTCCACATTTTGGTTCTAATTAACCATGTAAGTCACTTTTCACCATATTAGAGTCATTTTGCACCCTATATGAGTCACTTTCCACAATCTATTTGTATAATTAACATGTTAACATCATATACATCCAATTTGACATCCTTTTACCACCTCTTAGTTCCACTTTCATACATGTCAATTTTGGTCCACATTTTGGTTCTAATCAACCATGTAAGTCACTTTTCACCATATTAGAGTCACTTTGCACCCTATAAGAGTCACTTTCCACCATAAATACAACAATTAACATGTTAACATCATATACATCCAATTTGATATCCTTTTACCACCTATTAATGCCACTTTCATACAAGTTAATTTTGTTCCACATTTTGGCTCTAATCAACCATGTAAGTCACTTTTTCACCATATTAGAGTCACTTTGCACCCTATAAGAGTCACTTGTCACATATATTGATACAATTAACATGTTAACATCATGTACATGCAATTAGACATCCTTTAACCACCTCTTGGTACCCTTTCCTACAAGTCAATTTTTGGCCACATTTTGGCTCTAATCAATCATGTAAGTGACTTCTCACCATATTAGAGTCACTTTGCACCTTATAAGAGTCACTTGCCATCATATATTGGTACAGTTAACATGTTAACATCATGTACATGCAATTAGAAATCCTTTTACCACCTCTTAGTGCCACATTCATCCGAGTCAATTTTGGTCCACATTTTGGTTCTAATTAACCATGTAAGTCACTTTTCACCATATTAGAGTCATTTTGCACCCTATATGAGTCACTTTCCACAATCTATTTGTATAATTAACATGTTAACATCATATACATCCAATTTGACATCCTTTTACCACCTCTTAGTTCCACTTTCATACAGGTCAATTTTGTTCCACATTTTGGTTCTAATCAACCATGTAAGTCACTTTTCACCATATTAGAGTCACTTTGCACCCTATAAGAGTCACTTTCCACCATAAATACAACAATTAACATGTTAACATCATATACATCCAATTTGATATCTTTTTACCACCTATTAATGCCACTTTCATACAAGTTAATTTTGTTCACATTTTTGGCTCTAATCAACATGTAAGTCACTTTTCACCATATTAGAGTCACTTTGCACCCTATAAGAGTCACTTGTCACCATATATTGATACAATTAACATGTTAACATCATGTACATGCAATTAGACCATCCTTTTAACCACCTCTTGGTACCCCTTTCCTACAAGTCAATTTTTGGCCACATTTTGGCTCTAATCAATCATGTAAGTGATTCTCACATATTAGAGTCACTTTGCACCTTATAAGAGTCACTTGCCATCATATATGGTACAATTAACATGTTAACATAGTACATGCAATTAGAATCCTTTTACCACCTCTTAGTGCCACATTCATGCAATGTCAATTTTGGTCCACATTTTGGTTCTAATTAACCATGTAAGTCACTTTTCACCATATTAGAGTCATTTTGCACCCTATATGAGTCACTTTCCACAATCTATTTGTATAATTAACATGTTAACATCATATACATCCAATTTGACATCCTTTTTACCACCTCTTAGTTCCACTTTCATACATAGTCAATTTTGGTCCACATTTTGGTTCTAATCAACCATGTAAGTCACTTTTCACCATATTAGAGTCACTTTGCACCCTATAAGAGTCACTTTCCACCATAAATACAACAATTAACATGTTAACATCATATACATCCAATTTGATATCCATTTTACCACCTATTAATGCCACTTTCATACAAGTTAATTTTGTTCCACATTTTGGCTCTAATCAACCATGTAAGTCACTTTTCACCATATTAGAATCACTTTGCACCCTATAAGAGTCACTTGTCACCATATATTGATACAATTAACATGTTACATCATGTACATGCAATTAGACAGTCCTTTAACCACCTCTTGGTACCCCTTTCCTACAAGTCAATTTTTGGCCACATTTTGGCTCTAATCAATATGTAAGTGACTTCTCACCATATTAGAGTCACTTTGCACCTTATAAGAGTCACTTGCCATCATATATTGGTACAATTAACATGTTAACATCATGTACATGCAATTAGAAATCCTTTTTACCACCTCTTAGTGCCACATTCATCCGAAGTCAATTTTGGTCCACATTTTGGTTCTAATTAACCATGTAAGTCACTTTTCACCATATTAGAGTCATTTTGCACCCTATATGAGTCACTTTCCACAATCTATTTGTATAATTAACCATGTTAACATCATATACATCAATTTGACATCCTTTTACCACCTCTTAGTTCCACTTTCATACATGTCAATTTGGTCCACATTTTGGTTCTAATCAACCATGTAAGTCACTTTTCACCATATTAGAGTCACTTTGCACCCTATAAGAGTCACTTTCCACCATAAATACAACAATTAACATGTTAACATCATATACATCCAATTTGATATCCTTTTACCACCTATTAATGCCACTTTCATACAAGTTAATTTTGTTCCACATTTTGGCTCTAATCAACCATGTAAGTCACTTTTCACCATATTAGAGTCACTTTGCACCCTATAAGAGTCACTTGTCACCATATATTGATAAAATTAACATGTTAACATCATGTACATGCAATTAGACATCCTTTAACCACCTCTTGGTACCCCTTTCCTACAAGTCAATTTTTGGCCACATTTTGGCTCTAATCAATTCATGTAAGTGACTTCTCACCATATTAGAGTCACTTTGCACCTTATAAGAGTCACTTGCCATCATATATTGGTACAATTAACATGTTAACATCATGTACATGCAATTAGAAATCCTTTACCACCTCTTAGTGCCAAATTCATCCGAGGTCAATTTTGGTCCACATTTTTGGTTCTAATTAACCATGTAAGTCACTTTTCACCATATTAGAGTCATTTTGCACCCTATATGAGTCACTTTTCCACAATCTATTTGTTATAATTAACATGTTAACATCATATACATCCAATTTGACATCCTTTTACCACCCTCTTAGTTCCACTTTCATAAGGTCAATTTTGTTCCACCCTTTTGTTCTAATCAACCTATGTAGTCACTTTTTCACATTTTAGAGTCACTTTGCACCCTATAAGAGCACCTTTCCACCATAAATACAACAATTAACATGTTAACATCACTATACATCCAATTTGATATCCTTTTACAACCTATTAATGCCTACTTTCATACAAGTTAATTTTGTTCCACATTTTGGCTCTAATCAACCATGTAAGTCACTTTTTACCATATTAGAATCACTTTTGCACCCTATAAGAGTCACTTGTCACCATATATTGCTTACAACTTAACATGTTAACATCATGTACATGCAATTAGACGTCCTTTTAACCACCTCTTGGTACCCCTTTCCTACAAGTCAATTTTTTGGCCACATTTTTGGCTCTAATCAATCATGTAAGTGACTTCTCAGCATATTAGAGTCACTTTGCACCTTATAAGAGTCACTTGCCATCATATATTGGTACATTAACATGTTAACATCATGTACATGCAATTAGAAATCCTTTTACCACCTCTTAGTGCCACATTCATCCGAGTCAATTTTGGTCCACATTTTGGTTCTAATTAACCATGTAAGTCACTTTTCACCATATTAGAGTCATTTTGCACCCTATATGAGTCACTTTCCACAATCTATTTGTATAATTAACATGAATCATATACATCCAATTTGACATCCTTTTACCACCTCTTAGTTCCACTTTCATACATGTCAATTTTGTCCACATTTTGGTTCTAATCAACCATGAAGTCAGTTTTCACCATTTAGAGTCACTTTGCACCCTATAAGAGTCACTTTCCACCAAATACAACAATTAACATGTTAACATTATACATCCAATTTGATATCCTTTTACCACCTATAATGCCACTTTCATACAAGTTAATTTTGTTCCACATTTTGGCTCTAATCAACCATGTAAGTCACTTTTCACCATATTAGAGTCACTTTGCACCCTATAAGAGTCACTTGTCACCATATTAAAAATTAACATGTTAACATCATGTACA
>NW_027421759.1:0-12690 GCF_009905375.1 Apium graveolens
AAGTGTATGTAAAGATCGTCAGAATCCAATTCCGAACACTTTGATTTTTCCCGGAAATCCACAAGATACGGAGAGAATTGAGTATAAGGTAACAGGATAAAAAGGATTTAAATTAAAGGATTATAAAGAGGATCATAAAGGAATACAATATATGAGAAAGGTTAAGGGAACCTAAGTAATAAGATCCCGGGTATGATCCCTCAAACGATAAACGAGAACGAAAGATAAGCGAACCGTAAAACAAATAAGTGACCAAGAGACAAGCTTGTACAAGAAGCCAGGGATTGTGACATCATCAAACCACAAGGTGTGGACAAGTGGGAGCATTATGACATGTGCAAGGTGACATAGCATGACAAAGGAAGGAGGTGTGGTGGCTTTTTAACCACACAAATCAAGGGCAACAGGTAATTACTAAATCAAACACAAAAACAAGCCAACCAAGCCAAGCAAAATCATTTTCATCAAAATCAAAAAGAAACCAAGGCATGGTTCATCATGCTCTCGGCTTTTACTATTGCAAATGGGCAAGAATTCAAAACTCAAGATCCAAGCCTCCTAAATTGGTAGTAATTCCCTAATCATCTTCATGCTTAGTTAGGGCTATATCATGAGTTTAAGCCATTAATTCCTTCTCAATCTTCTTCATTTAATCAAAGAAGAAGACTATGAATAGTGTTTTCAAGTTTTTAACTTGAAGTTTTTCTTGTTTTCTTGAAGATCCAAGCATTCTTAAGACTTCTCAAAGCTTCTTAAGGCTTCCTAGCTCCTCCCACCACTTCAAGGAAGGTATACCATCTCCAAACCCTAGATTCCTATATATTAAAGATGATTTTGATTAGTAGGGTGTATTGTAGCTTGTTGTTGTGATTAGAGTTTGGGATTTGAAATGGTAGTGAAATGGAATGGTAAATGTTGTGGTTTTGATTAAAAGAACTTAAGTATGATTAAAGTTAAGCTTAGGCATAAGTATGAATGATTAAATTGAATTGGTTGGGGTTGTTATGATGTGATAAGGATGGATGTTGTATGTGGATTTGAGTTGGATTTGAGGTTGATTTGGAATGGGTTTGAATGGTTTAAAATATTGGAAATCGCGTAAACATAGCCGTCGTAACGTCCGATTTTCTTTGGACTGTTTTTTGCATAGCATTAGGACCCGAGAACCCCCTGCTAGATTATGACCACTGCCATGTTTAGATAGCTCATGTTACGAGCTTCGTTTTGATATGTAGTTCGTTCGATTCCGATGCACGGTTTAGGAGAAACGACCGTTTCAAGTAACGGCGTTTCGCGAACGAAACTTTTCCCCTCGCCTTACTTTGAAACATAGGTTAAAGACCAAAAAGGGTTAATTAATGTATGAAACATTTATGGTAAGTGTGTTAGGCAGTTGGTAAGACACTCGCGAAGGAATCGCTTTAAAACTCGTAAAGGTTAAATTATTAAAAATGGTGGAGCCGAGGGTACCCGAGTGACTTAAGCGAATCAGTGAGCGCAAAACAAGCGTTAGAGTCTAAGTTAGCTTAAAGTATAGACTTTACAAGTGATTTTTGGCTTTACATTTCCAACTTACTGTGTTGTTTATAGGTTACCAGACTCGTCCCGAGCCTTTATCACCCCAAGTCGCTCAGGCAAGTTTTCATACCAGTTATAACTGTTGTTGTGATGTATATACTGTATTTGCATTATCTTGCGATAGACTGCATGTTGGTTAATAGCAAACATGTTGCAATATATTGAAGCATGCTGCTATGGTATATATATATGCATGCCTGTTTCGTATTCTTTCCATATATATCTGTTGATTCAGTTTGCTAATACCTATGCTAGAGGATAGCGGTAATTTGCATATACCCTTAGTATAGGGACCCAAAGGTGAAAATATTTTCTAAAACCGGGAGTCGAGGATCCCGAGTAGATTTTTGTATATATGGACTATAAATATATATATATATATAATATACTTCATATATACTATATCCGGTCCTAGTGTTCAAAACTATTAATCGAATAAGGTTTATTTGATACTTTAACTTTATTTTATTATTGAATATTATTTTGAATATTATTCGAGGCGTATGACTCCTTTATATTAAATGAATATATTTTGAATATTCATTCGAGACTTATGACTCCTTTTATTTTATTAATGAATATTATTTTTGAATATTCATTCGGGGACTTATGACTCCTTTATTTATTTATCTGAATATTATTTGAATATTCATTCGAGGGCTTATGACTCTTTTATATTATTATTGAATATATTGAATATTCATTCGAGGGCTTATGACTCAGTTTATATTATTTAATGAATATTATTTGAATATTCATTTGAGGATCTATGACTCCGATTATTTGCTGAGGTATATTCTTTATTTTATTAAAGAATAAGGTGTCAATAATCAAACTTATTTCGATTATTCAAATAAAGATAGTACTTTCATATAAGTATATCTTTGTTATTTAATACTCGTTCAAGTATAAGTTTTAATACTTCTACTTCAATTATTTTTATAAAGATTATTCTTTATGGGAATATTATTTAAATAATAATATTCATTCATTTTCTAAATATTCTGGGGACTGATTTACTTCATTAAATCAGCTTTACTCCAAACACTCTATAAAGTGTTTTCGAGTCTTCAAAATGATTTTTAAAAGTTAGAGCGGATCCCAAAACTCATTTTTATATTTAAGATCTTCCTTTTAAGGGGATTTAAATACTCGCTCAAAACCTGAGGGATCCGGCTCTGTGGTGTATTTTATATTCGCAACACGGTTGCAGTTTTGGTAAATGACTTGATTACTTACCCAACGTTCGGGAAGTAAGTCCATTTATTGAGTCGGCATAAGCAACATGGGCTCAGTGGGCGTCCATAATAGTGTAAAGTGGCTCAGTGGGAGTCCATCAAATGCATAAGTGGCTGAGTGGCAGTCCAGCATAAGGTCCTATTGAGGCCAGGGTGATGACCAGTGGGGAATTCGTCCATCTACTAGTAGAAAAGGTTACTTATGGGTATCTTTGCCTGATCAGCAAGATATCTGGTTTATGCCAAATTCTTTTCCTTTCCAAACTTATTGGATATTGCAATTCTGTTCATACTTTACATGACAGAGGTTTTCAGGAAATGTATAAAGGAAGATGTATATGTGGATATATATATATATATCAGACTTAATGAAGTATGTCATAACTTCATTTCCTTTAATAATATTTTAAAGATTTAATCTATTCAAATCTTGTCTTGTAGTCTCATCTATGTGATGAACTGGTAAAAGCTCATTATACTTTGAACAGTGGTAGTTCAAGTAGCTTTATAAATGATATAAGTGTAGTCAAGTATTTGGTAACTTCATCTTTTAAACTTATATCTAATTAATAATTGTCTTATGTATGACAAAGATTTTCAGAAAAACGTTGAGACAAGGTTAGATATATGAGATCACCTTGCAACAATATTTTTTTATACAGTTATACACTGGAACTCTGTGTATATTATGCATGGAAGAGGACTTCCCATATTTTGAAAAGTATATATGTATATATATATATATACTGAATATTTTGCGACTTCATCGCATTAAGATATCAACTTGGTTCATTTCTTTTGACCAAGACTTTCATGAGTGCTATGAGGAGGCTCATATATTGTTAATCTTTATACATATTATTTTGGTGGGCTTGCTGCTCACCCTTGCTTTCTTCTTTCATCACACAACAACAGTTAGGAAAGATGGCCAGACTCCAGCAGACCCAGCGCAAGCGCGTGGGAAGCGTCCCGCGTCTTCCCGTTGATGTTGTAGCTGCTATAGCTGCAGAGGTAGATCTATTGTAGATCAGACCATCTACTTTTGAGAATCAATTATGTATAATTATAACTTGTGGCAGATAATGGCAATTAACTGTAAATTATCAAGAAATCATTTTGGGTTGTAATAACTTTTAAATTGTGGATTCAAAGACTTGTACTTATTTAAATTTCATCTCTGAGACTATAACGGGTTGTGGTGTGTGTTAGTGTGGGGTCACAGCATAAGATTATTATTATTAATTAAGTGAAGTGATATTATGGAAAGAAAGACCGTGATGACCCGGATCCCCGACCCCGGATCTGGGGGTGTTACAGAAGTTCTTAAAACAACCTCTGACATGGCTCAAGTTGTTCAGAGTCAAAAGACAGTAAGTTCTGATATTCCAAAGAAGCAAGTAACCTCTGACATAGCTCAAGTTAACTTGATATCAAAAGATAGACCAAAGACACTCCTATCAGGATTCACTAAAGCAAAATAGACTCAACCTTTGAAGACTGCTGCAAGTGGTTTTGAAGCAAGAGTAGTTACTGAAAAGGAAGCAAAAGATAAAACTGGATTGGGAAGTGCTGATGAAAGAAGAATACAGAACACTACCAATGATCCAACTTCCTTGAGTGAACCAGGTATTGGAGCAACTCCTGAGAGATTGAATCAACTGGAATATGTACAAATGGTTTACCATACCTACTTGAAAGAGCACATCTTGTTGTACTTCATGACAGATGGTAGGGTTTATCATATAAAGCAAAATGCCATTCCATTGAAGTATTTTGAAGAATTGGAGCATGTACTATTCTTACTTCAAGTGGATGACAGATTGACAGGAAGTGCTGCAAACTATTTGAAGGATCAGATTCAGAGACAGAAAAGGCTTTATTCTGTTAAGTCTGACAGCACATATGTTCCAAAGTACAGAGATCACAAGGGTGATATAGTTGAAATGAAGCCCAATACTGCTAAGATTATAACTACCTTTCTGGGTTACAGGGCTGTGGAATTCAATCTTGAGTCTGATAAAGCTTATCTGATCAGACTTGATCAGGATATAAGAAAAGCAAAGATTAATGATCTCAGGGCTGCAATCTTTCAAATTGGTGAAGATAATGCAGAGCTTAAAGATGCTAAAAGGAGGATGATTGATGAACTTAGATATGCTGAGAGATGTTTGTTGAAGAACTATCTCAGAACAACTCCTGACATCAGAGAAATCAGAAGATGAAGCCAAGTCAAGATCTACAACTGATTAAATTCTGATATATGTACAGACTGAAGCTGTAATCAGAAGTTAAATATTGGTAAAGCATTAAGGACTGTAAGTTGTAGTTATCTAGTCTAATTCTCATGCATTTGTACTTAATGTTTTTGACATCATCAAATATCTGTTAAACTTGTATATTATGCTAATTTACAAGTTGGGGAAGATTGTTAGATATATTTGATAATGTCATGGTTAATATAATTTATGTTATTTTTCAGATCTTACTTAAACAGGATAAATCAGTACTTACTGGAAGTCAGGACTTAAGGATATCAATACTTATATTATCAGGAGATAATCATCAGAAGATGGATATCAGAACTTAAGTGCTGAAGGATGTTCAGATAAGGACAGTAGCTGATTAAGGGAAAGAAGATCGAGATAAACATAAGAAGAGATATGCATGAAGAAGGAATTCTATGAAGAATAGAATACTTGGAAGAAAAAGATATCTGATTGATATATTTTAGGAAAAAGAATTATATTCCATATCAATTAGCGATTATCTTATAACTGTGTAGTATATAAACACAGACATAGGGTTTATACTATAAGTGTTATCATATTCGAGAAGATTATTCATTGTAACCCTAGCAGCTCTCGTGATATTTGTTCATCACTGAGAGGTAACAGTTCCATACTGTAACAGAGTTTATTATTTCAATAAAGTTTGTTTTCTGTTACTTGAGATATTAAAGTTCAATTTGATTGTACTTTACACTGTATTCACCCCCTCTACAGTGTGTGTGACCTAAAAGATTCAAACTCATCCCTAGTTTGCATCATCCCAAAAGGGTGCAACTATTGAAAATAGTCCTCAACCAGGGACACATAACAAAAGAGGGAGGGACACTGAAACCACACACTCTCCAGTAAAAGCCTTTACAAGAAGAAAGAGGGTCAAAACCTTAGTTTCCACATAGGGTACACACACTGCACATATGCACCAATCTGTATCTATGCCTTCTCAAAATCAGCTTGAATGTGACTCCAACAAATATGGAGTCACAGCCCCATTCTCTCAAAATTGACACACATCAATCACCAATTCTTCCATCACCATCTCTGGATGTGGACATGATATTCACATTAATTCCTGATTCTCCCTCTTTACAACTCAGGGAGGAGCCCCACTCAAATACTGGTGATCATCATCTTTTAGATATTTGTTGGATCATCAGCCAATTCTTTCAGACTTATTTGAAGAATCAGTGTCACCCAATTAAAATCAATCTACACAGATTCAACAATTATGTCAATTTCAATTTCTACTTCGTGGGCCTTCTTCAACAGATATTCCTCAATCAGTGACAAGTGGTTGTTCTTCGACGATAAGCTTAACCGCATTATCCGTTGATACCATCAGTTCCTACTTCAACGGATACTCCCTATCCGTTGATAGTCTCTACACAAATAACAGACTCAATTCCAATGTAAAGACATGGATACTGTACAATCACTTCTAGGATTGAGGGAAGGGAGTGAAAATTGAATGAGATGCTGGGTTGCTCCCAGGCAAAAGGAGAGGTTGAGAGTCTAAATATGCATGCTATTTCTTCCAGCATGGAAAAAGAAAGTGAGAGGAGTGCCACCTTAGTAGGTGAAGGTGAGGGTGTGAGGAGTGTGAGCCAGGGGGAGCCCCTGATGCAAGAAAAGAGAGAAATTGAAGAGAAAAGCAGGTACAGAAGGTATAAGGGTGATCCAGCCATTGCTAATGAGTCAATGATTGTGGAGGATGCCTGAAAAAGAAAAGACAATTTCAACAACATTACAAAGCTGTAATTGATAACATTTCCTTGGATGATGACATTTTTACTCATCCTGTTTCAGTCTATCAATTGTTGGCTACTCAGGGCAATGAGGAGGCAGAAAAGACTTTGAATCTAGTACATCTTCAGAATCTCTTCAAAGGGATAAAGCTGTTGTCAATTTGATGCCTTCTACAGCTGGTGAGCCCATCTGAAGAATTTGGAGTAAATTCTAATGATGATGACTCTGTTTCAATTTGATGGAGCATGACTTAGGGGGAGATGAAGGCCCAAGTTCTATTCCAGATTTACCTGAATGAGCATTGACAAAGGAGGTCAACACCAGGACAATTCAATGTATCTTTAGTCAGCCAAATCATGTCTATCGAAAAAGCCATTCAGAACACCTCCAATGCCTGGTACCAAGGTTCTTCTTCAAGCCCGCCTAGATTCTCTACATCTCATGAATCTACAGTAATTAAGACAGAATCTGAGTGTGGATAACTCAAGAAGGATATAGCTGACTTGAAGTCCTACAACTCTGAGAAGCTGGATTCAGTCATGCCCTATGGTACCATGCAAGACTTGTTACTGAGACTGAGAAGAGAATCAGATGCTGAAAAAGAGGCTGGCCAGTTGGAGGACAGAGTTCAAGTCATTGAAAACTCTGTGGTCTAGCCATTATTCAAAATCAACAGGTCTCAAACAAGTTCTTCTAATGCAACTGGATAAAGCACAAGAATTGACTCATCTCCTTGATGATAACAAAAGGGGGAGAATAAAGTGGAAGGGGGAGGGGAGCCATCTACAAACATTCATATATCCAAAGTGGTAGTTCCTGCCATTACTACCTCTCCAACACTTCAAATCAAAGGAAAGCTTGATGGAATTGATCTAATCCAGCTAGCAGTAGCTGAGATGAAGGTGAAAGAGTAAAATGAGGACAAATTGATGAAAGGATGCAACCGGTGTTTGGCTCTTACAACTACAAAATCCTTATTCAGTGAAATATAGCACAAGGTTGAGCCAATCATTATGGAGCACAAGCCAGTAAGAAGGAATAAGGTTGAAGAAACTTCCTTCAGGAATTTGAAACCCATGGTACTCAAGCCATCCACTAGATTCAACAGGGACTCTACAAAGAACCCTATAAACTTTGGTCAATCAAAAGAAGTAGATTTTCCTCTTCCCAAACCTGATGAAGACAAAGTTTTGGGTGGCAGCATCATAAAGCACAAAGAGGCCAATGATGTAGTGGAAAGAATGAATATGGCTATCATTTATAGAGAGGGAAAGAGTATCTGTGTGATGCAAGGACATCCCAAATTCTCAAAAGCCAAGAGGGAAGAAACCATGAGGTTAAAGGAAGAAGCTAAAAAGCTGAAGGCTGACAAAAGAGCACAAGCAAAGCTTGAAAAACAGCTAGAGTCAAGTCAGACTGAAGAAAGGAAGAAGATTGAAGACAAGAGTAAAGAAGACAAGATTGAAAGCAGAAATTGTTGGATATGGGAATGTGGTTGGTGAGAGTGTGGAGGAAAGAAAGGAATGGCAGAAAGGGAACAGAAAGAAGGCCAATGCAAAAAGAAGAGTGGAGATGACACTGAAGAAATCCAATCAAAATCTAAACCACTACCTTCCATTCCTGAACCTTTTGTTGCTGACCCTAGTATAAATGTCCATGGTGAAACCAATCATCCCTAAAGAGGAACCTATTGATTGGGACACCATCAACTTGCCTACCTCCTAACTACCTCTCCACCACCAAAGAAACTGAAAAGAAAATCCAAATCTACACCTCCCCTAACCTCAAGTAAATTCACTCAGAAATATAAACCTAAGCCTAAGCCACAAGCCTCAAAGGATGATTATATTCACAATTGTGACATAAAGGAGTTTACAGATATTGAACTCTATCTGGATGAGCTGGAGGAAGTAAGGGGAATAAGTGCATACAAACAGCTCCCAGAAAGGCTAGTGTTCAAATATAAAGGAAGTGAGGAAATGACTTGGCCTCTTCAAAGAATTCTGAATGAAGGCTATTCTACCTTGGTTAGAGTCTACTCAGCTATCAAAAGGGATTCTGGCTTTACCAGGACTTCCAAAACTGAGATTCTCAACAAGATTGCCAGCATAAGGAAAACTTGGTGGGAGTCTAATTCCTTGCCTAGAACATTACTCATCCCTGAGCATGGAATTGCAGTTCATAAATCACCTCATTGGCTGATGGAGTTCAGAGACAATAAATGAGTCAGAAGATTTTTCAGGCTTGAAGACCAGCTTAAAATTTCCAGTAATGAAACTCTCAAGGAGATGCAATCTAAGTTGGATATCAGTGAAGAAGATGAAGCTGAATTCTACAGACAACTCCAACTCCAAGTAGAGGAAAATGACAGGAGGCTAGGGAAGAAAACAAGGGATCAAAGGAAAAGAAAATAATTTGCTCAGCCTAAAGGAGCATCCTTGAAAATAATGTAATTCTTTAATTCTATCTCAGTACATACACTTTTGCAGCACTTTTGAATTTCTACTTGATTTCAGTTCATATATTTGTTAAGTGTTTTGTTATCATCAAGTTAAACCCAAATTTATGCCTACAATTCTAGTAGACATAAATAGGGGGAGATAGTTAGGGATATGTGTATTAGTTTGATGATAAGTTAAACAAAACACTTAAGTAAAAATCTAGTGTTTGTATCCTTAACGGATAAGACCACTCTGGCTATCCGTTAATGGAGCAGCTTTACTTAGAAATAAGTTTAGTATTGTAGCACATTTCAATTTCTGTATTTAAGCTATAATTCTTATAATGTTGTGGGAAAATATAAGTCATATTGACTACTAGTGGATATGCAAATAGGAGGGCTAATTGTAAATATTTCATGCCTTGTAATTTTGTATAGGTGAAGTAGTATCAGCGGATAAATTAAAGGCCTTCAACGGATGAGAAACAAAGCTTCAACGGATGTCTCTAAAGCTTCAACGGATAACATCGATCAACGGATGAGTGCATCAACAGATAAAGCTTCAACTGCTAATGCATCAACGAATAAAGCTTCAACTGCTAATGTAACACCCCCAGATTCGGGGTCGGGGATCTGGGTCGTCACGGTCTTTCATTCCACAATATCACTTCACTTAATTAATAATAATAACCTTATGCTGTGACCCCACACTAACACACACCACAACCCGTTATAGTCTCAGAGATGAAATTGAAATAAGTACAAGTCTTTGAATCCACAATTTAAAATTATTACAACCCAAAATGATTACTTGATAATTTACAGTTAATTGCCATTATCTGCCACAAGTTATAATTATACATAATTGATTCTCAAAAAGAGAATGCCTGATCTACCAATAGATCTACCTCTGCAGCTATAGCAGCCACAACATCATCGGGAAGACGCGGGACGCTTCCCACGCGCTTGCGCTGGGTCTGCTGGAGTCTGGCCATCTTTCCTAACTGTTGTTGTGTGATGAAGAAATAAAGCAAGAGTGAGCCTTACAGCTCGCAAGATAATATATAGTGATAACAATAATATAAGTATCTAAATGGATACTTACTAGAATCTTTTATCGTGTGTAAGATAATTACTAGTATATACTTACTAGTATATGAGCCTTCTCATAGTACTCATGAAAGTCTTGGTCAAAAAAATGAACCAAGTTTGATATCTTAATGCGATGAAGTCGCAAAATATTCAGTATATATACATATATAACTTTCAAAATATTGGAAGTCCTCTTCCATGCATAATATACACAAAATCCCAGTGTATAACTGTATATATAAAAAAAATATCGTTGCAAGGTGATCTCATACATCTAACCTTGTCTCAACGTTTTTCTGAAAATCTTTGTCATTCATAAGACAATTATTAACTAGAATATAAGTTAAAAGATGAGGTTACCAAATACCCCAATATACTTATATCTTTCCCAATACTACTTGAACTACCACCGTTCAAGTTATAACCAGTTTCAAAAGTTCATCACATAGATGAGACTACAAGACAGATTTGAATAGATTCAATCTTTGAAATATTATTGAATGAAATAAAGTTACGAGATACTTTATTTAGTCCCGATATATATATATCCACATATATATCTCTTTAAACATTTCCTGGAACCTCTGTTATGTAAAGTATGAACAGAGTTTGAAACATCCAATGAATTTGGAAAGGAAAGAATTTTGGCATAAACCAGATATCTTGGCTGATCAGGCAAAGATACCAATAAGTAACCTTTTCTACTGTAGATGGATGAATTCCTCACCGGTCATCACCCTGGCCGCATTAGGACCTCGCGCTAGACCGTTACCCGGCCCCTCACGCGTTGATGGACTGCCACCCAGCCACTTACACTTTCATAGACCGTACCCCGGCCTGTCGCTTATGCCGACTCAATTAGATGGGCTTACTTCCCGAACATTGGGCAAGTAATCAATTCATTTACCAAAACTGCAACCTCGTTGCGAATATAAAACACACCACAGAGCCGGATTCCTCAGGTTTTGAGCGAGTATTTAAATCCCCTTAAAAAGGAAGATCTTAAATATAAAAATGAGTTTTGGGATCCGCTCTAACTTTAAAAAATCATTTTGAAGACTCGAAAACACTTTAAAGAGTGTTTGGAGTAAAACTGATTTAATGAAGTAAATCAGTCCCCAGAATATTTAGAAAATGACTGAATATTATTATTTAAATAATATTCCCATAAAGAATAATCTTTATAAAAATAATTGAAGTAGAAGTATTAAAACTTATACTTGAAACGAGTATTAAATAACCAAAGATATACTTATACGAAAGTACTATCTTTATTTGAATAATCGAAAATAAGTTTGATTATTGACACCTTATTCTTTAATAAAATAAAGAATATATTGCAGTAATAAGCGGAGTCATAATACGTCGAATGAATATTATAAATAATATTCATAAAATAAAGGAGTCATACATCCTCAAATGAATATCCAAGTAATATCCAATAATAATAAAAGAGTCATAAGCCCTCGAATGAATATTCAAAATAATATTCAATAATAAAATAAAGGAGTCATAAGTCCTCGGATGAATATTCGAAATAATATTCAATAAATAATATAAAAGAGTCATAAGCCTTCGAATGAATATTCAAATAATATTCAGATAAATAAATAAAAGGAGTCATACGCCTTCGAATAATATTCGAAATAATATTCAATAATAAAATAAAGTTAAAGTTATCGAATAAACCTTATTCGATTAATAGTTTGGAAAACTATAACCATATATATATTAAATATATATATATATATATATCCATATCCATATATATACAAAATCTACTCGGGATCCTCGACTCCCGGTTTTAGAAAATATTTTCACCTTTGGGTCCCTATACTAAGGGTATATGCAAGTTACCGCTATTTTCTAGCATAGGTATTATCAACTGAACCAACAGATATATATTGCAAGAATATGAACAGGCATGCATATATACCATATCAGCATGCTTCAATATATCGCAACATTTGCTAATTAACCAACATGCATCTATCGCAAGATAATGCATATACATATATTCATCACAACAACAGTTATAACGGGTAGAAAACTTGCCTGAGCGACTGGGGGTTACGAATGGCTCGGGACGAGTCTGGTAACCTATAAAGAACAAGTAAGTTGGAATTAAACCAAAATCACTTGTAATTCTATACTTTAACTAACTTTAGACTCTAACGCTTGTTTTGCGCTCACTGATTCGCTTAAGTCACTCGGGTACCCTCGGCTCCACCATTTTTAATAATTTAACCTTTACGAGTTTTAAAGCGATTCCTTCGCGAGTGTCTTACCAACTGCCTAACACACTTACCAT